>NW_019176100.1:692132-700931 GCF_002260705.1 Seriola dumerili
GGGTCGTTTTGCGTCAGACGTCAGGAAAGAGGAAAACATATTGCAACTGTAGCCTGTCTTCATCTTCCAGTGGATCAGTGCTTCCATCCTCCTATGAGTTAACCTGGAAACAAGAGGCAAATGCACCGGCAGCATCATTACTATAGTCGTTATTGTTATAGATAATGACATGGCTGGATGAAGCAGTTAGTGGGCCCTAGGACAAGAATTTGCTGTAAATGTGATTAACACTTCTTTATTTGTGTACCACGCGAGCAGAGGGCCTCTCTCTGCAGGTAGGGACCAGAAAATAACACAAAACTGCAGGATTCGCTTTAACTGATATCAGACATGAGTATTTCAAGGTCCTTAATTAATTAAATCATCAGAATCAACTGACATGCAGGGAATCTGGGACTTTTTGGGGCTGTGGGCAGTAGCCCGCTCTTCCCATGTGATAATCCAGCCCTGGAAATAAACTCCATAATAACCCAAGAGCTGTTATAGGTCTACAGTTCACATGGATGAATGAGAAAGAAAGAAAAATTTAACAAACCATTAGAAATCTCATTCCCTCTCTTTAAACACCTCCCCCCCCCCCCCCCACCCCCCCCAGTGCAGGGGTTAAAAAAAAACCCTGCATATTTACAGTAATTGAACTCTATGATTTGCTGGCACAAACATTGCCTCATATTTCCATCACGTGCTGTAACCATGCGTTGTTATGTTCGTGTAGGTCTGGGCTCGCACGGCTACCCCCCCCCCCCCCCCGGGGGGTTGAAACACGTCCATGCTCTTGGTGTCCATGTGGTTTGAGACATTAGAGAAGATTATTTTATGAAAGGACTTTATATCAGTCTGTTGAACAGAACTTTGTAGTCTGCGCCTGAGAATCTAAGAATGTTTTTACCTTTATTTTTGACATTTTTTAGATCCTCAGGATTGCAGATGACCATTTTCAACTCGGGCTGTCACTGATGTCAGATTTTCACTACATGATTATCGTGACCAAAAAGAATTCAATACAATAACAATATTATTGCTATAATCTATAGAAAATTTAAAAAAACAAAACAAAAAACTAAATCTATAAAAATGCTATCAATCCAGTTCATCTTCAACTTTGTTATTGTGGTTTTGTCTCTTTGCAAAGAATAGAGTCAAAGTAAGGAGTGTCGGGAGGTGGAGAGAGAGTTCTGCTAAGCCTAACATCATCTGCCATCACCATATTATATGTGTATTCTCTTTATTATTTCAAAGCACGTAATTCTCAAATACTCTAGTATCGTCGGCAATAACCTTGTTTTCAACCTCTACAGTTACATTTGATGCATGATCCAAGTAATCAGACAAGCTGCTCTTGAAAAACGACAATCCTTCCTTTACTATCGCATCGCGCTTTATATATCTGTTCATTCTAGGTATATAACAGTAATATAAGTAAATAGCGATCGCTCCACATTTTCAGATCGTCATTAATCATGTGAACGTTTCAGATATGTGAGCCACCTTGCGAGCAAAGCCACAGTCTAGTAGGCTCGCGACCAGGCGTAGTCGCAGCTCTGTCAGGTCTTCGTGTCCTGCTCATTGTGGGCTGCCAAGACTTTAAAATTTGAAGTTAATGTTCAAAATGTGTAGGACAATGATTGTATTTCTGTGCCACTCAACACTGTAAGAGGTCGTGAAGAAGGTAGATTGTTCCGGTTTGTGTAAATTGCATGGAAATTTATGAACTTAGATATTGCTGTTAATGCACAAACAAGTAGTTAACGGTCCACATAACGAGCGGATTCTTTTTTGTTTTTAAACTTCTGAATTGTTGAATTTTGCGGGTTCAGAAGATTGGATCTGCTCAGCCTGTGCTGCTAATAAAAAGGAACCATTAAACACTAGTTACCAGTGACAAACTGCAAGAATCTCCCAGGATGGTGGAGTAGAGCAGAAGCATCTGGCTATTTTACAACATTATTGAACGTGAAAATGACGGAGTGTGGAGCAGTTGATCAACTTCAAGACATTTATTCAATGTTTTAGACAAAAACATTTGCTGCCCTAGCATACCTATTTGTTTCTGTAAAGATCTGATCTCAGAATACCAGAATTTAAAGAGCATGCAAAATGAACCATCATGAAAATATGTTGTTACTAGTTCGATGAACAATTAAATAGGCTTAAAGGGGGAGGGAAAGGGAAGGGCGGGCGGGGCAGTATATTTTTGCTAAAGTGCAATAACAACATTATGCAGGCTGCAAACACTGCTATACAATTACACAGTTGTCTTAATCAAAAAGTTAAGTAGTACTCATTGAAAAGCAGTGATTGAGTCCTACACGATGCATGGACTGAATGGTCTGTATCACCCAATGAACAAGTAGAGCGTGTTCTGTCTACAAAAATAATATTAAAGAAGATGCGATATAAACAAGGTAAACCTTGATGTCCTAATGCCTGTTGTGTGTGTGTGTGTTGTGTATGTGTGTGTCGTATGAAAAAAGCTGAAATGTTCCCTGCAATGCTGTAAAAGTTACATTCCTCCCTCGCCCCTCTATTCATCACGGACTAGACAGAAGGATCCTCAACTCATAACATGAAGAGGGGGCAGTATTTTCAAGCACATAGAAAACACACGATCTCTAGAAGCTTCTGAAGAAAGATTTTTACTCATGTTCCGTCTACAGGCTGAACGCGTTCTCGGTTCTCTTTTTTATTCTTTTTTTAAATTTTTTAAATTTTTTTCATGATTGGGTTGTTACAGATGTTTTGCCCTAAATGTGTGGATGCTTCATTTCATGGTCCAGTCTCCAGGGTCCCTTATTTCTCCACCCCAGAGCCTGTTAGTCACAAAGGTAAAGTGCCTTCAACCCCCATCCTTGTTCTCTTCATGCCAGCCTCCGCGGGGACTTAAGAAAGGGGTGTAGAGATTGTAATTGCGCCATATGGTTGCCCTTCCTTAGGGGGGAGGAAAAAACAAAAACATGAGGCTGTAATACAAAGAAGTCATGTTAACCGATTAAAAACTATTCACATTTTACATAATATAGTTCTCTGACGTTTGTTTTTAAACATATAAAATACCTAGAGTGGATCATGAGTGCTCCTCGGCGCTGCCGCTGAAAGGAGCGGCTCCGATGGTTGGTCCTTAAACTGCTCGATCAGCTCTGGGTTTCTTGGCTGCTGATCTGCTGGGCAAACTGTTGTCCCCTGACAGAGAGATAAGACAGCTTCGTTTACCCGCTATATTACTTTCTACCAGAACCAATAAACTCACACAATGCACAATGGTTCTAATACACAGCTAAAATAACAGGACCCCCACCCCCCCACCCCACCTCTCTGATCTTATCCCATCACCTTATCTCATCACACTGTGGACACTTACAGAACAGATACAAGTGATGCTTCATTAAGCAACAACAAAAAAGCTGCTCATGCTTGAGTTTCCTGAGACAAAATTTTGCCAAATATGTATCAGCCCATGAAAGGTGACCACACATTGAAGCTAAAGCTGGTTAGCTCACATGTAGCTTAACACAAAAGACTGAAACAGTGGAAACAACCATGTGGCTCTGATGTAGAAGGCAACAAAGTCCAGCGACAAAGCATCAATTAAAGTTTCACTAATCCACATTTGTCGAATGCATGAAAAAAGACAAAATGTAACGTAAACCACAACATGAACGTTTTTATATCTTATATTAACCTGAAAGACATGAGAGTGGCATCAAATTCCCTAAAGGTCGAACTATTCCTTTAACTTTTTTCCCTCTAAAAATAAAAGTCTGTAGGTACATGACATATATAACTCATGTGAAAACTCTCTAAATGCTTTTTAATGTGGTGTTGTGTGCACTTACGCTTCAATCAAGCTGGAATGTCTGACAGTCCCCCACTCTGCTGCAGGACCCCCGACTGCATTGGACATCATTCCTGACATCCTGACCACACAGCGACACGGTGACAGTGAGTCAGAGCACATTATGTTTCAAAGTATGTTTTTTAAAACTGTTTACCCTAAAACCCCATCAATTCACTCTGACACTTACAGCTGTTGCACTTGTTGGTTCTGCATCACGCTCGCAGCCTGTGAAAAAGAAACGAAGCTGAAATCTCATCGGCGTCTCTTCCAAATGTATTAAAAGAACATTTATTTGTGGCAACAACTGGAAATTTAGTGAGAAAAACAATCCTTGATCTGGTGCTCTAGGCCCCGAACCGACCTAAACATCCCTCTGATTTAGATGTCTCTTGTCATTGTTGCAGCAATAAAAACTCTGGCATACTCGCAGAAGCGTTCTCGGCTTGGCAGAAGATCCCGCGTGTCATCATTTAATAATCAGGATTCTACATGGTCCTCTCCACTCTGCAATAACTGCGGCTGAGTAACGGGCTAACTGCCACTCGTTGGACTAATTAGGGAAAAGAATCTGGTCTAACCTTGCCAGAGACAAAACAAGCCATAAGACACCTGTCTCCGGGACCAAATGGTTAAGCCTCCTGAACAAGCTGATAACCTCTGCTGTGCTTGTTACCACAGCCGGTACAGTGCTCACATTAGGAGCCGTGCTCTCACCATGCTAATGAAGGCAGGGTTGTTGATCAAACTAGCCATGTCGAACCCCAATTCCGCGGCGATCTGCGGCGCACATTCACAGACAGAAAAAGGTCAAACATTCATGCAATACAGTGCATGTGCACTTAATGGCATACGCATTATGTCACATGAAATAAGAGTAATACAGCTGTTTTTACTCACTGACTGGTTGCTTCTTTCTGCTTTGCTCTGCAATCTTCAGGTTGGATTTGTAGGTGTCGTTCTCAGGGTCTAATACCAAAGCTTCTTAAAGTAGGATATTGCCTTGGATATTTATTCATGGCTGTCAAAGCCAACCTGGAGCCACAGAGAGAGGGACAGGTATTATTTTTGACAGACACAGTAAAACTCAATAAACCTTGTTTAAATAACATCAAACTCACCCCATCCGTCCATAAGCTTTACTGTAGGTAGGATCAATCCCAATGGCTCTCTCGCAGTCACCGGTTGCCTCTGTATAATTTCCCAGTTTACTGTGAGCTGCAGCCCTGCCAAGTGTCAAAGGCTGTTCCGTTATCTCTAGCTCTTTTAATTATATTCAGATAGTAGCGCACAAAGGAAAGATTGAATTCACCAGCACTGTCTAGTCCAGTTCAAAACATTACATCACCGTGTGCTGTCGTAGAAAGATCTGCGAACCACAGTAGCGGCTCAAAGCAGCGCGAAAACAACGACAGTGTGAAAATCATGTTGTTGTAAATACCTGTTGCAGTAGTACACGGCGTTTCTTAGTCCAGATCAATGGCCTTTGTGTAGCACTCCACCGCACACATCTGTAGTCTCTTTCCTTCATGTGATTGTTCCCTGAGAATAAAACACAGAGTGCATAAAGTTCAGATGCTGTAACAACTTTGCCAGAGAACTCTTACAAATAACAATTATGTTCATTATTAATTATTTTTCTCAATGAACTGATTTGCTGTTTGGCCAATAAAACACCAGAAAATAGTGAAAATAAACATCATTAGTCCAAGATAATATCTTCAGCCAACAAGCTGAAAAAAACAAAGGATATTTACTGTAATATAAGACAGACAAAATCAGCACATTGGAGAAGTTTCAACCACCAAATGTTTTGGCATTTTTCTTGAAAAATGTCTTAAACAAATAATCGATTATCAAATAGTTGCCTGTCAATCGACCAGTTGATTAATGGGCTATTGGCTCCAGCTCAGACATGTTCAGGACTATGATAAAACACATGGAAAACATCACAATACCTGAATATATAACAGAAGGAGCTGCTGGGCTCCAAAATTATCTTTCTGAACAAAGCATCTACCAGTAACGTGAAAGTGTAGTTTAACGTGTGGGTTAATTATGCTGGAAATGTAGTTAACTAAAAACACTTCTGAAGCACATTTAGTGCTGCGTGGATCAACTCGTCCCTTCTCTGTTCCCAACGAAGAGTTTTAACTTTACCTTCATTCTTGAGCTGCTCTGCTCGCTCGATGTCTTCTGGAGATGGGGAGGTCTCTGGTATGGTTATGTTGTCATTCTGAGCAAATGCAAAACAGAGAAATCACTGATGTTGTTTAAACCAAAGTGAAATTAACTGTGAATAAACAGTGACTATGAAGTATTCAGAAGACCTTTCTCACGGCAGACAGTGTGACGTGTTAGCAGGAAAAGTCCAAATGTCTACCGTGAATAGCTTTGACTGTAGAAGATTGAACATACATTTATTTTGTTTTAGCCATGACGCACATCCTGGTGATGTAAAAGCTGAGTTAAGGTTATGGGCACCATATATAATAATAAAAAGGTTTATCCCAAAGTTTGTAAGTGCCATTTATAATATCCTCATTTCCCTCACGTAGAAGTCTTTAACGGATCATGACTGGATCATTTAGACTCAGACTGACACATGGATCAGTCGTGTGGTCATGGGTCGGGCATCGCTAACTAGCTTAGGCTACCAAATGCTGTGGTATGTGGCATTGGTTCATGCTAATAAACCTGTTCCGATACAAACAGAGCCAGGTCCCGTGTGCTGTGTCGGCGCCCACCTTGAGCAGGGAATTGAGGAATATCTCTGTGAGAGGCTGAGGCACAGCAAGATGGCAGTCGCTGGAGCTGATCTTGAAGGTGGTCTCCAAACACTGTATCGCAACTGTAGTGGAGCATCAGTGAGATATTGACAGGATCATTTTGATGAGATCAATGACAGTACATTAATGACTCCCTTTCAAGATAACAGCGAAACAAATGGTCTTAGACTTAACGGTATTATGATGGTGAGTCAGAATTTTGGCTGCACATTCAGAGCGAGAAATTAAAAACTGTCCTGTCCATCTTTCACATTGGATGAAAGACACCACCACACACACACTGCACATCAGTCAGTTGTGATTCTTTTTGATGATAAACCCACTCCTGTTCATCCTCTCTACCCCGGGACAGCGAAGTAAGATCGTGCATTGAGTTCGCTCTGAAACGGACAGGACAGGAGCACTGTCCTACATTTTGAAAAGGTGCTTTCTAAAAAAAAATAAGTGCACAATGAGTCGACCTACCTTCGAGACTCTCCTGCTCATCGGAATTCAAAGCGCCGCAATGGTGTTTGATCACGTAGGAACTGCACAATAGAAAATGCCAAGCGTTTCTCCACCGCCATTTTTACCTAGAAACTGTCGGGCACAGGAAGTAGTTTGGAGTGAAACAGAGACGCACCCACACATCGATGACTATGTTATTAACTCATTGGGTGACACTTTATAATAAGGATACAAAAACACATGCTTAAGCAATGAATAACTAATCCATGTCTCACGGTGATTAATTCCATGAATGCAGGGTTTTAAATTATTGTTTTATGAGTTGCTCAACATCTACATGTTCTGCCCGACAGAAATAATCTGTAGTTCTGTTGACAAGTCACAATCAGAGTCCTGACATATAATAAATTAAACACCAGTTTTCCTGTGCTCCTTCACTACAATGTGAACGACTGACCGATGATTAAAACCCTGTGAGACAGAATGTGATGAGTGATCTTTTCTCTATAACAAAATCATTATTTGTTGAAAATAAAATCAGGCCCTTTATGGTGTTACATAGTTAATCCCAGTTTTTCCCCGTGTGCTATAAATTGTTCTCTACCCTTAGCTTGTAGATGTGACATAAACAAACAGGCCATGCAGTAACAGGTAGATGTTTGCATCTGATAAAAAATATGCTCCATATTGATGTCAGAACAGATACTGTTCTACTTTCAGAAAGATTGATCAATGCCCGCTTTTTTGTGTCCAGTCTCCAGCTAATTTAGTGGCATTAGCTGTAAGTTAATATAGGGAGTAGTTTAGTAGTAGTATTTAGTTATTATTTATCAAGAGTGGCACAAAACACTGTATTCATGTTGGACTCATTGCAAGAAGCTGATTGGGAAAATAGTTTTTGGGGCCTTTAATTTATGCAACAAGTCATCATGAATCATGTATTAGTTATGCATTAGTTAAGCATGTGTCCTGTATCCTCATTTCAACCATCCATGGACAGAATAAGTAATTTACAGTGAGATTCTAATGGTTTGTTAAATTTTTCTTTCTTTCTCATTCATCCATGTGAACTGTAGACCTATAACACGCTCTTGGGTTATTATGGAGTTATTTTCCAGGGCTGGATTATCACAGGGAAGAGGCGGCTACTGCCCACAGGCCCCAAAAAGTCCCAGATTCCCTGCATGTCAGTTGATTGCTGATGATTTAATTAATTAAGGACCTTGAAATACTCATGTCTGATTCAGTTAAAGCGAATCCTGCAGTTTTGTGTTATTTTCTGGTCCCTACCTGCAGAGAGAGCCCTCTGCTCCGTGGTACACAAATAAAGAAGTGTTAATCACATTACAGCAAATTCTTGTCCTAGGGGCCCACTAACTGCTTCATCCAGCCATGTCATTATCTATAACAATAACGACTACTAGTAATGATGCTGCGTGCATTTGCCTCTTGTTTCCAGGTTAACTCATAGGAGGATGGAAGCACTGATCCACTGGAAGATGAAGACAGGCTTACAGTTGCAATATGTTTTCCTCTTTTCTGACGTCTGACCAAAACAGAACCCCCCCCCCCCCCCCCCCCCCAGTGCAGGGGTTAAAAAAAACCCTGCATATTTACAGTAATTGAAACTCTATGATTTGCTGGCACAAACATTGCCTCATATTTCCATCACGTGCTGTAACCATGCGTTGTTATGTTCGTGTAGGTCTGGGCTCGCACGGCTACCCCCCC
>NW_019176100.1:700956-712328 GCF_002260705.1 Seriola dumerili
CAACTGCACTGAAGCTAATCCAGCCGATGCCACTGGTTGAATTAGCTGGGTCCCCCCCCCCTTCGGTGTGTTGACACACGTACATGCAGTGATGCAGAAGCTGTGATGTAATACCATAATGGGAGTCGAGGGGTGTTTTCAATCATTATACAGGGTTTATATTGTCTTAAACACAATGCACTGAAGCTAATCCAGCCGATGCCACTGGTTGAATTAGCTGGGTGTATTTTCTGATAGCCTGTCCCTACCAACCGTGCGCACAACAAGGCTCGCCTGTGCAGCCTGTGTGATGCTGGCTGCAACAATCACAACCTCCCGGCAGCAAAACAACGACACAAAGGTGAGACTAAGAACCCTACAAACCCTATGATAACCAATTTATAAATAACATAGTGTCTAAAGGATGCTATTCAGTGTCCCCCCCCCCCACCTCCCCAACCCCCGCCCACCTACCTGAGCTCTTATCCAGCTGTCTGCTGCTACCGCGTCATGAGGACTTGTGTCGGATTGATCGCATCCTCCTCCTCCTCTTGCTCTGCGCATGCGCGTTGACAGCGGAAATAAGAAGCAGCATTTTCCTCCTGCGAGGGAAAGAGAGAGAGAGAGAGAGAGAGAGAGAGACTACTGCTGCCTGTTTTGGGACTGAGCTACGGGACAGTAAGAGAAGAAAAGTGTTTGTTTTATTGCACGGGAGGAAATAAACGCATGAAACCGGTGGCATGTGCGCGTTAAGAGTCGCAGTCACCCGCACGCTCTGCAGGTACGCTCCAGTAAAACAGCTGCTGTGCTTAGTGTGTTTATTTAACACCTGTGTGACAAATGGGAGTTGCATTCATCTTCTTCTTAATTCGTAATTGCTGTGTATTTTATTTATACGCGCACTATTAATCATAAAAAAGGATATTAAAATGATATGAGAAAATATCTGAGCTGTTTGTAGGTTTTGGCTGTGAGTTGTCATAGCTCCTCTACAAATTATTCCGCGCTTTTATGATCTAAGCTTTGAAATGCTTCCGCTGCCAAGCCATGAAACCCTACACTGAGTGGACACTGGGAAAAGGTCACCGCTTAGCATGGGGAAAAATTCAGAGCACGTTTCAAGTGTGACCTTGAAGAATTTATTGCCTTGTATTAGTGCCACCTGTTATTTTTAGTCATTGAGTTCTTCATAGGAAATATAACACCATTTTATTTAGATGTTAATTAAACTGTAAACTGTCTTTTTTTTCTGTTACAGCTTGTCTAAACCTGTGTTGAGAATGACCATCCATAACGGCTCTGTGGTTTCTGCCAGAGACTGCTCTCAGGCTGGAAACAAGAGAAACACACTGAGATGGGACCTGTCTCCAGAGGAGATCCGGACCATGACTGACAGCGTGATTAACAGAGTAAAGAAGGTCTATGATGAAATTGGATCTTTAAACATAGTTAACGTTTCTGTTGAAAACACCCTGAAAGCCTTGGCTAATGCCAAACTGGATTATGCATGTAAGTTTTTTTTAAAGTTAAAGTCTGGTGATATTCTGTATTTTTCTTGTTGTCATCAAATCCAAGTGTTTACGGTGCCGTAAACACTTTTTGGAGCAACAAATGTGTGTTCATCCACAGCTGAAAATAGTCCCCAGCCAATTTACTATTTACTCCCGAGAGAAGTTTGCTTAAAACTACAATGCCCAGCTGTTTTAGAGTCTGTGTGTGTGTGTCATCATGGCCACACGTGGTGACACCTACTGTAGCAGGAATCACACAACTCACAAAGCTTTACAGGTGCGTGGATGAGATCAAAATGAAATTTCGAAGATGGGCATCGCAGCTGGTGTGATCCCATCACAAGATGGTGTCTAGTTCAGAAAGGAAACTTTATATTTTTGACGTCTTTTTTAAAGATTTTTGTCTTCTGGTTGGAACGCCACAGAGAGGAGAAGGGAAATCAGAAACTGCTGAGTGACAGACTCATTTGTAGATTTGTTGACAAGAAAAATTTATACAAACACCAGCCTTACTTTTAAAAAAATGTATCACGCTGTTCTTCCTTATATTAATTTGCTATGTTGTACAAATCACAATAACGTTCACTGCGTCCCTCTGTGTTTATTGTGTTCCCTTAGCATCGCGCCATGTTCTTGATTTCCCCCAGTACGTTTGTCCTTCTAAGGAGGTTCGGTCCGCGAGCACAGACGCTGACAAAAAACTGTCTGAGTTCGATGTGGAGATAAGTATGAGGGAGGACGTGTTCGAGCGAATTACTGCCTTGCAGGTACGCCTCGTGTCACATCCACCTGAATATACACTTCACTCACAACGTTTAATCAGGCCACTTGTCCACAAAGACAATAAATGAGGTTTGACAGTAATCCCAACCCTTAAAAAGATATGGATTTGAAGCTACTTAAGTCTAATGTGTGAAGATTTGATGGAATTATCACAGTAGCTATGCTGATGATAGATTATTTTCACCTTTTATGTCAGCCAAAGGGCAAAATATGATATATGTGCAAAGACTGGCGTGTTTAATGTTAAGATTCATTTGACCCATCACTGGTTTTTATTTAGCCTGGGAAAGAAACTTAATCTGATCTAATCAGCGGTGGCCAATGCCATATTTTATTTCCATGCAGGGCTGGCTGGCTGACATTGATAGGTGAATAAATTTAGCTCTTAATTCTGCCTATATGAAGACGTGTGTTTGTTTTATGTGATTGTGCTTTGACAGAAAAATCTCCAAGAAAACCTTTCACCTGAAGAAAAGAGACTCTTAGACAGGCTTGTAACGTTAGGCAAGCGGAGAGGGCTGCACCTGTCTAAAGATATACAAGAGGTAATGCAATATATGAGCTGCTTTAAAAACTGCACACACTTACTTTTGACCATATAGACTATTGCAGGTATATCACAAATAAAGATATACATGCCTTCTAGATACAAGATGAATAAACATTTCTGTTTTATATTGGAGAAAAAAAATGTTTTAGTATAGGGTCTATATGCGTGCTTAATTTAAATTTAATGGTCTACTGTTCATTTGTGCATTATAAGACAAATCATTTGTTTGTATTTGGATTATAAATTCTGCTTATTATATCACATCCTGGAAATCAAATGTAATTTTCCTGACTTGATTTTCTTACTGTGCTTCTTTTCTCTCTCAAGGAAATAAAAAGAACCTCTAAGCTCATTAGTGAACTCTCCATAGAGTTTAACAAGAATCTAAATGAGGACAATACGTTTCTTGTATTTTCTGAGCATGAATTGGGTAAGCTTATAAAAACAGAGTGTGATGGACTGTCTGATGTTATGAGTGTGCAATGACTATTTTTTCACTCATGCCGTTCTCCTCTTCTGTTAAGCTGGGCTAGCTCATAGTTATCTGAATGGCCTGGAGAGGGCGGCAAGCGGGCGGTATAAAGTGACACTTGAATATCCCCATTACTACCCCCTGATGAAGAGGTGTCACAATCCCGAGACCAGGAGGAAGATGGAAACAGCTTTTCACAGCAGGTGTAAAGAGGTAACTGGAGTCGGAGACTGAATCTGTGGAACCTACACTTTCCCCAATCACAGCAAGTCCTCTCTCTGTTCTGCACGGCAGTTGAGGCCTTTGCACCTGCAGCACTGTCTAAATGCTTAAACTTGTAACCCTGAAGATTTTAACAAACATTATTATTTCATTTTCTTTCAGCGGTAACCACTTGAATTGTTTACATTCAGTAATTACCTCTCTGTGTGGTATTTTCAGTGTTATAGTCTGGGCTGGGTTCAAATGAACAACCTATGCATGAGGAGCAACAGAGAAATAGATGCATGCTTTATCCCAGTGAGCCTCCTGTCCACTGCTCACTCTCCTATAGTTGTATCAGACCCGTATTCAATTACTTCAAACTAGGGCTAAAAGATATGCAAAAAAACCCAAAACAAAACATATTGCAATTATTTTGGCAGATATTGTGATTGTGATGAGTCGCAATTTCAGTTGGAATGGTCATTTTTAATTTCATTGTCAGTGGAAAAAAAGGTTAAAAAAAAGATGATGATGTGATTTTTATGTCATGTCCTTTATGGTCTGTTGTGACACGTTTCACATACATTTATTTAAAAAAAAATTGCAGCCCCTGTAATTTGGATATTGCAGTTTTCATAATATTTCTATCAATTGTTCAGCCCTACTGCAAATGCAAACATCTACTGCTGCTAGTTCACATTGAAGGTGTTCAACTGTCAAAATACCAGATGGCTTTTATTGTGACGCTGTCAAAGGACTTAAATCTTAAGGGTTACAACTTCAATGAGCCGAATTAGATATTTTGTGCGCACCCATTGTATACATCTGCCTTTCTTTTTCCCAGGTAAACACAGCGATCCTCGAACAGTTGGTACATCTGAGGGCAAAGGTCGCAGACTTACTTGGTTACAGCAGCCATGCGAACTACGTGCTGGAAATCAACATGGCCAAGAATGCAAGCAATGTGTCGGACTTTCTAGGTATAACAAGCCATGACATCCGAGGCACGTGCGCTCGCATGCAAACATTCTGCGTTATTTAAGGTGAAGCCTTACGCCACCTGACGACGGCTTTGCAGTAGAAAAATAAACTTTACTGGGCAGATGGATGGGAGAGCAGATAGAGACTCAGCTAGAAGAGAGAAATGTGACACTCATGCCTGTTGCATGTCTTGTAGTGTGTGTTGCACGACATGCCTCTTGCATGTGGCGTAACACGGTCATTTATGGCTCGTGAAAGCAACAGGTCACGTTTTAGAAAGTGAAAGCGGTGAAATGTGTGGGGTCAATTTCTTATTATAGTGCAAAAGTGAAAGGGTCTCTAGTAAAACTTCTACATAGAAGGAATATAATTGATCTGTGGTATGTGAGAACCGAGATATCAAACTCAGTGTCCTTCCTTTTCCTGCTGTACAGATACTTTCTATGAAACGCTGAAGCCCGTTGGAATCAAGGAGAGGAAATACATTCTTGCACTAAAAAAGAGGGAGTGCCTGATGAAGGGATACCAGTTTGATGGGCAGATCAATGCCTGGGATTTGCCCTACTACATGAACCAAGTGGAGCAGTGCAAGTTCGCTGTGAACAAGGACAAACTGATCGAGTATTTCCCGCTTGAAGTGGTGACGGCAGGATTGTTTGGTATTTACCAGGAGCTGCTGGGCCTCACGTTCACCGAGGTGGAACACGCTCACGTGTGGCATGAAAATGTCAAGCTTTATTCGGCCCACGACTCCGACACAGGGGAGGAGATCGGCCAGTTCTACTTGGACTTACATCCAAGGTAGAGACAAGGAATCATCCTCATTCCCCTCCGTTCATAAAAATGTATATTTAAAAAAAGGATTCGTTTATCTTAATGTTGATGTGCGACACTGCACAAACCTTATTCTCCACCAGGGAGGGAAAGTACGGCCATGCAGCCTGTTTTGGGCTCCAGCCTGGCTGCAGAGGAGCTGATGGAAAACGCAGGCTCCCAGTGGCGGCTATGGTGGCCAACTTTACCAAACCCAGAAAAGGCATGCCGTCTCTCCTCCAGCACCATGAAGTGGAGACTTACTTCCATGAGTTCGGTCATGTGATGCACGAGCTCTGCTCCAAGGTAGGCCACCGTGGATGTGCTATCAGCAGCTCCATTACAGTATTGTAATTAGAAGGAGTGAGCCTGAACTTTTCCCGTCCGTGTGTGTCAGACCACTTTTTCAGAGTTCAGTGGAACCCTGGTGGAGACGGACTTTGTGGAGGTGCCTTCGCAGATGCTTGAGAACTGGGTTTGGGAGAAGGAGCCTCTGAGAAGAATGTCTGGCCACTACAAGGACGGCAGCCCAATCCCAGACATCCTGCTCGACAAACTGATCGCCTCCAGAGTAGCCAACACCGGTCAGACGCTTGGATTTTCACAAAATAAAACCCATCAAACTCTCAAACATCATTGCACAAAATCAAGTCTTTGTTGATGTGTTGATTTTCTCAGCATGCGAACACACTCACGGTGATGATGTTTATCCCCCTCAGGTCTGATGAACCTGCGTCAGGTGGTCCTCAGTAAAGTTGACCAGTCACTACACAGCAGCTCTCACGCAGATACGGCTGAGGTGTTTGCAAAACACTGCCAGGACATCCTGGGTGTTCCTGCTACACCAGGTCAGTTGTAACATTATTATCAGTAGCACAGGAAGGCGAATGTGACTATTTAGCAGATACAGAGAGAAATATATGCATGAAGATTTGTGTTGTCTATTGCCTTCTCTACAGGCACCAATATGACGGCCAGTTTCAGCCACCTGGCTGGAGGATACGATGGTCAGTATTATAGCTATCTGTGGAGCGAAGTCTACTCCATGGACATTTTTTTCAGTCGTTTTAAGAAGGAAGGCATTATGAATCCAAAGGTTGGTCTGATAGATTACCTTTTACGCATTTGATTGTAATTATTCATCTCGTTTCTGTGGAAAATGTCTTGATCGGCCCATCTGCGCCTTAACACAGGTTGGAAAAGAGTACAGAAGCGTGATTCTGGAAGCTGGCGGCTCTGAGGATGGGATAGACATGCTGGAAACCTTCCTCGGACGTGCACCGTGCCAGGATGCTTTCTTTCAATGCAAGGGACTGATTAAATCACAGGAAATACAAACAGTTTAATTCAATATAGCTTCTAAGAGTCATTTTGTCAAAGCAGCTGGATGCGGGTCCATGTCAGTAGGAAAATGGCTTTACATTAAGAACGTTATTACAGTGTTCAGGGTTTTTGTACTACAGGTTCCAATGTGAGGATTTGCTGCTTTTCTCAGTTGTATAATAATTGTAAACTAACTGTATGGACTGTTCTGAACTATTGATGGGACATTTAAATATGTAACCTTGGACTCTTGGGAGTTGTAACAGCTTTTTCCATTACTTTCTGACATTGTATTGACCAATGAATAAATTATTAATTTATGAACCAAAGCAATAATGAATAAATTAATCAATAATGAAAATAATAGCCCCCAGTCCTATTTGAAAAAAAAGATGAGCAAATGTTGAATGAATGAGTGAATATAATATATATATGAATGAATATATATATATATATATATATATATATATATACACACACATATACAGTGTAGGATGCTTTCAACTGTATTCAGACTAACTGAATGCTGACATGATGTGTGGGTCTCTTAGCTCAAAAGGCAAGAGGCTCATGTAATGAAATACCTCTGAGATATCTCCAGATCTCTCCTCTGGGGAAAAAAAAGGATTTGGGAAAACATGTTTTGCAATAAGGGAGTTTTCATATTTTGAGGACTTCCATATTTGAAATTCTCCCTGCAAGATAAAAAGTTAAATGTACACCAGGGGTCGCTCCAGGATCGCAAAGGCCAGTTTCTTAGTTTAACATGTTTAAGAAAAATGAATTTAATGATTGATGTAACTATAATTTCTTTATTTAAATAGAATGAAACCCTCTTTGTTGTACTTCTACCTCCATACATGATCAAATGTTGCAAAGTGCGCTAACATCTTTATGGATACATGTAGATGGGTTAAGTAAAATGTATTATCTTTTTTGTCTGGTTCACATATTCATCGTCGTATGCGGTCCGTGTGAAAACCTAACCTGGATGTAATCAGAAAAAGAAAAAAAAAAAAAAGAAAAAGAGTCAAGCCGGTGGATTGAGGGAGATAAGGGGGATTCACTAAAAGTGTCTGGGTGAGATAGTGAAAGCATCATCACACTGGGGCTCGGTGAAGCTGGAAAGGCGACTTCTGGTGGACAGCCTACCCCTACATGTAGGCGCAGAGGTCGCGGAGAAGAAACCCACCGCTTCACGTCCTGCTAACAGCCTGAATGTAGCTCAACTCGACTCAGCCAAAGCTGCATTTATTGCAAATGATCAAGCGAAAGGAAATTATGAGTGAAAACATCTGGGTGCGGCACACTTTAAAGGAAAAGGCTTCGCTCTGTCGGAGGTCGTACGCAATTTTGCCTTTTGTATTTCCTTGCTGAATGTCGTGTGGACATTTTGGATTTTTTTTTTTTTAATACTCCGTGTCATTAAATCTTACCAAGTAAGGACCATTTTGCTCTTGTATTCGTCTTCGGTTGGTTTCTTTGAGTAACACATGGAAGGTAGATACTTCCAAGTCTGAAAACAAGCGGGGACGACAACGTTAAACAACTTGAGGACGGCTCGCCGAGGAGACTGTGTACTGGGCCAGTTTCGAGTTGCTCTTTAAGTGGGCAACATTAGCTAGCTGCTAACACTAGCAAAAAAAAAAAAATCCTACTGAACTACCGTCAGGAAGCTAATGCCCACTTCTCGAAATATTTTTTTGATAGTAGCACCTCGCCCGTAACCTGGACATCAACATCACATGAGACACTGACTCCACATTAACTTAGGTAAGTGTCTTTGTTTGTGCAAGTTACTGCTTCTGTCTGTGGGGCCCCATACAGCATGCTAACAGTGCTGCTAGCTGCCGAGCGAACCGTTGAGGTCCCATTCTGATGCTGTCTTGAGTCTTAAATTGATTCAGTCAGTTTTAACAGTGAAATTATAACATTACAGCCTCACACAGACGCTGCTGGTTTAGTAATGGTTGTGACTTTATTCGTGTTGTGACACAATACTGGGTTTTATTTGACGATAACTGGACGTTTGAGCAGCTGTCTGTGTTTTCGGTAGGTTTCACATCAACAGCTGTACACGGCTACATGTTAGTGTTGCTCGATTGGCTCTTGTCTGTCTGAAATCGCCAGAACATCCAAATATATCGCAGTCTAATACATTTAAACGTATAAATTGATAACCTGGATACATTCTTTTGCCGTTTCCAATGTGATTTAACGTAACAGCTGCAGTGCAACAGCAGCAGCAGTCGCATCTTTTGTTGCGGAGCAGAGCACCTTCAGCGCCTCGACGGACGAGGGATTAGTCCGGTGCACACTCAACATATCGGCGTTTTCATTTTCTCACCACTTCACTAATCAGATTACTATACCCCACTTAACTCCCAACGTAATTTAATCCTGTTAAGATGAGAGATAGATGCGGAGCTAATCTCTAGGTTTGATTTTTAGGAATTTTTTAACAGGTCCATCCATGCCCTAGTCCTTCCAGTTGTGTGTGTTTTTTTTTTTTTCATTATTATTTTTATTGTTAGTCACCTCTGTGGGAAATGCTGTCAAGAGAAGCAGCTCAGAGAAATCTCAGGAAACCATGACGCAAACAGCGTTCAAGTGAAAACAGCAGCAGGTCGTCAGGTAGTTTTTTTTTTTTTTTTTTGAGAGAGCCACCTGAATTACATACGTGAATGCTTTGTGGGTTTAACACACCAATGACAGCATGAAATTATGCATGGAGTGCAGATCTTGTCCATCTCAACTGAATAGCTACTAATCTTTAAACTAAATCAATTCAGACTGAAAACTGAGTTGGACATATTTCTGCGTCTGTGTAGATTACCTGACATTTAAAAAAAATAAAATAAAATAAAAAAAAAAACCCACACAAACCTGACCTATCTTAGCTAACCCTGACAGGATGCACCCCTCTCAAAGAGAGAATAATCTGTCCTGTGATCAGGTAGTTATACAGTAGCCAGGTGAATGTCCTCCAGCCTGCTTGTTGAAACACAGACAAGGCTTTTGCTGCCTCAAAACTCAAACCTTGAATTTGATGGCTGGCATTGTCATGTAGTAAAACAAATGCAGTATCTGATTAGCCTTCAAAGGCCATCCTTGCTGTAAGAATAATCATGTTAACAAATACAAGGACCTGTCAGCTGCCACTTGTCTTTGTTGCAGGTCCATAACCTATGAGCTGGTAGCCAGCTGTTTGTTGATCATTAGCCAGGTATTCATGATAATACTGACGGTGGTATGCATTATCTAACATTTCAGTGTCTACAGTCTCTTCAAACTACATGCACATACATTGCAGTTTTTGTTCATTCATCTATTTAAATGCATATTTTGTTATGTAAGGCTGATCTTCAATATATACAGTACACAAATCGCAGCACGGCACAGGGTCTTACTACAGTGGTATGTTTCCACTGAGGTGTTGAAATCCTGTGTTGGTGACCATTAGATTTAATTTATCAAATTCCACATAAGATCATTTACAACAGACCTTATCTAGAAGCAAAGATAAGGTTTGCTCTAACAAAGGCCCTCTACTGTACTGGTGTTTTCTCACACTGTGGTGCCAAAGTAGTGCTGCTATACAGATACACTGTCCTGGCAGTTTGTTGTGCCACTCGAGGACAGAAAAAAAGCAAAGACTTGACAATAGCCTTTGACAAACGCAGCAAAGCCGTGTTTCCTTATCTTCGTTTTACAATAAAAAATGTTACTCTTGCTGCTTAATGGTTAACCCTAAGTCCATAATACTTCCATTGTGAATTTTTCTCATATCTCCATATCATACTTTGGGTTGGACAAATAAAACTCCTGAAGGATTAGGCCTAGGTCACCCAGGTTAAAACCTGTTTTTTCATTTAAACAGCCACAAAGTGTTTTGTTCAGCGATTCTAAACTCACCCTGGTTTTGCTTGGTGGTAATACATTTAAAAGCCTAATGAAATGACGTCTTTACTGCTTGAAGGTGATGTAATTCCTGTTGAAACAGGACACAGTGAGTGATCATCCTGAACTGTAAATTCAGTTGAGGGGAGAGAAGAGCGTCACAAGGGTGGGATTTTATTTATTTTTTTATTGCTTGGCCCAGTGTTTGAGTTGAACAAATGCCTAACACAGTTCTTTGAGCAAGTGTATTGTTTGTCGCTGTAAGTGTATTTGTTTAATGACAGTTTAGGAAAGCTTTTTTTTTTTTCTCCATCTTATTCTTTAATATTCCAACTTCAGCATCTATCTATCAGTCTAGCCACAAACAGATCTATGTGCTTTGTGGTGAATAGGAAAGGAAAATATGCCAGTGCAACATGTCAACAATAAAACACATGATAAATGATAAAATACTCATGTGACTTTGACAAATTGCAGCTGATGATGTGTTGCAAACAAACCTGTGAGGAAAAAATTGTCAATTTAGGATATTTATATTATATTTATATATTTTATGTATACATTTTTCTTTTCAATAGGCTACTACAAGATGGTCCTCTCATCTTCATCAGTGTTTTATGAAGATAGAATCTATTTAGTTGGTTCACTTAAATGGATTTGCTCCATTTAAGGTTCTTTTGTTTGTTAATTACTT
Source organism: Seriola dumerili (assembly GCF_002260705.1). Taxonomy (NCBI): domain Eukaryota; kingdom Metazoa; phylum Chordata; class Actinopteri; order Carangiformes; family Carangidae; genus Seriola; species Seriola dumerili. Next base: position 712,167 of record NW_019176100.1, read on the forward strand.
GTTTAGTTTTTTTTTTTTTTTTTTTTTTTTTTTTTTTTTTTTAAAGGGCAGAATAACATCTGGTAAGTTGTTTTAGTTGTTGTCATGTAAGCAGCAGGTGCACGCAGAGCAAGGAGTTGCCTGTCTTTCGGTTAATGGGCTAGCTTCAGAGAGCTTTCGTTG
>NW_019176100.1:712353-886339 GCF_002260705.1 Seriola dumerili
CTATTTGGAATACTGATCTTGCCAAACAAAAAGTTTCCTCTCCGTCACACACTGGAATAAAGCAAGAGAAGCGTCAATTTTCAAAACTGGGTGTGTTCGTGGTGGGAAGGGGCCATTGCAGCTACACCAACAGCATCTTCTCCTTTGCAGACAGCCCATCGCCTGCACAATGCTGCGAAACCAAAAGTAGCAGTGTGAAAGGAAATCACCTGTACTGTATTTACATGAGCTCCTTCTATAACGAGGAAGTCGTCTGTCCTGTCACAAGAAGATTTACATGTACATAGCCGTTTCCTTAAACAAATCCCTTGATACTCTATTCTGAACGTGTTAATTTTGATAAAAATAAAAAGTTAAAAGGGGATTAGTGGTGCTTCAAGCTCTGAAAGGCAATTTAAAGACTTCCTCATAACATATGTATGTTCTGGATTCCCTTACCGAGACACTAGTTATAAAATTACCCAGTAGTATGATACAAATGTAACTGGCATTTCTCATTAAACTCAGGAAAAGGGAAGGGCTTATTTCTGCTCTTGTGCAGTCAATCACACAGATGGAGCCAAGTAACACAGCTGCTTATTTGTTTTGTTTGCTATGGTAATAATTACATTATTTTTCATTACTGGGTTAATTGAGTATGAGTAATTACAGTTTTCTCTGTTCCCTGTTCCTGGCAGTATGTTCCTTTGCTAATAGACTCTTCAGAACACTGAAAACTAAATCAAATTTGGCCTGGTCTCAGAGTGCTGTCAAATGTGACACTGTGAGAAACACAAAGGCTAACTGCCTCACTGCAGCTGAAGGTGCGCCCGTTGCAAATCAAGTGGGAACAGCTTAAGACTTTAGTCCTTTGGAGCAAGTGGTAAACAGAAGCTAGCCTAAACTGTAAGCGGTCAGTGCTGTGGCATGGAAAGCCAAACACGGAGCTTCTCTGTGGTCCCAAACCCACCCACCACTCCACCTGTGTACACAAAACCAGATTTTATTTCATTTTAAATCAAACCACCAGTCTTAGCTCAGGGGGGGCTGTTCATGCCGGGTGATCCTTTTTACAAACTGACTGATTCCACCAAAAACACAATGCGGGTGCAATTGTCTAAACAACATTTGGGGAAGTCAGGTAGAACATGTGTCCACATACATGTATGTGGTTAAATGCATCATTTACTGCACTGGACGACCATATCAATCTTAGTAGAATATACATTTTCTTTTGGTGCCAGTGTAGTGCGTGAATTTGTGAAGGTACCAACAAGAAACCACTATGCTTGGCAACAACGAGAACAATATGGATCTCTAAACATGCATGGAGTATAACAAGACCATATATTTTTACTGGGCTCTTGAGTCAGAGAGCCAAAACCAGATGAACTGCTTTGTCTTTGAGGACCGGCCTCGCTCATAAGAACTGGTGATGTATGCCGTTATTTGCATCATGAGCAGGGGAAAAAATATCTTGATCACAATGTTCTATAGTCATACGCACTGAAACCAACTTAGCTGAATGTTACACACAACCCAGGTTAATATGAATAGAGGGAATTGGACCTGGAAGGAATCTGAGTGTGTTCAGAGGATGTTGTTGTGCGTCCCCCCACCCAGAACAACCGGAAATCAGTCTTGGGTAAGTTGTCTCATGACACTGGTTATCAACGTTTTTTGTTAACCCTGTCTTTTCACAAACACAGTTATACATGTTTCTACCATTCTATAAAAACATGTGCCTGCTAACAGCCCATTTCTGATGCGTTCCTTCAGGTTTCATCTCCTTATGCTTCCAGCGGTTGACCGCACTCACCCAGGATATTATACTTTTTCTTCAGCATGACTTTTGGACATATATACAACATATCATATAGTTATATGAAATGCAACACTGTGCTGAAGTATTGTTTGATTCTGTGCCCATCCCAATGCTCAGGCCCTCTTATCATATGTAGACAGGCTGAAGACAATGCCTTGCCCACTCCTGAATATAAAATCAGTTAGGTCGCACAGTACATAGACAGCTTTATCTGTGGGCGATATTTACAACAGATCACTTCTTATGGGCTTTACTTCTAAGAACTGATTTTCTTTCCCTCTTTGCATTTCGATAAACAAAATGGTTTCACAATTATTCCATATACATAAGTTCTTCTTAGAATTGTCGTGTTTTCACACATGCTCCTGTGTGGTGTTTCGTTTAGACACCAAACTGAAAAAGGATTTGGTTGATGACCATATCTGCGGCAGCAACACTGAAGGCAGAGACAGATGTTCTTCTAACTGGGTACACACAAGCATAGAAATCATTAGGGAGAACCTGAATACACAGATGTATATGTTAAAACTGATAAACCAGCTGGTCAAATGTTTTATACCAAATTTACTCTTTTGAGTCAAAAACACACACTCACAAAACTGTTATGAACCATCCATCTACTGTATAAAATGGACTTCATGGTACTATTCATTCAATATTGATTTCCAAGGTCATAAATATATATTGACAGCCATTTGTTCAGCTTTAATAGCCAGCGGGCATCAGACCAGGAAAATAAAAAAAATCTATAAACATAAGCTTCATTTCCAACTGATTTATCGTCATGACAAACAAAGTAGTTCTTAAAATGTTGCTGCGATAAATCAAAATCACCTACGGCAAAGGTGGTGACAAAAATTCATTTTAAAATCAATTACAATCAAGGAGTAGAAATTTGTTTTTCTTAATTGATAACATTCGTAAAAAAAAAAAAAAAAAAAAAAAGCACTTGACATATGTTCAAAACAGTTCATAACAAGTGTGTGTCTTCAAGAGCAGTCATATGTGGTTCAAAGAAGTGTGTCAGTGCTTTTTAAACTGCCTGCATTAAGTCAGTGGGACTCGAAACATTGCCATAAATTATAAATATCAGCACGGGACATCCCAAGTCTGAATATAGCCTGCTCCAGATCCTTCTTAGCCTTTGCTGCTTCAATTACCATGGCGATTCTAACCTTATGAAGTATGTGCCACTATTGTGACACAGAGAACTCTCATTTAACATTAGCTAACTAATCCTTAAAATCTTCAGGGGACACGTGCACATTTCTAAATCTTTGCGCGAGCTTGTTAACACTTTGTCACGAAAAGATGAAAAATAAAAATACCTACACACAGCGATCTCAATCATCCCAGTTCTTCCACACACAAATGGCATTCCTCAGGTGGCTGACTCATCCTCTGACGTTGCTTTGTCATATGACCACACTTGCAACGTCAAAACTGCTAACAACGCCTGCGTTCAAATCATCCATTGTTTTGGATTCTGCTGCATACTTAAACTGAATCAAGGAACAGGACAAACACTTCTCTGCAGCCAAATACTTCTGTCCCATCATCTGCCTCTGCAGAGAGCTCATGGAAAAGCCGTTGGAAGGCTCAAGGGCTCATGGACAAACGCTACACAGACAAACTACTACCCAAACCAGTCAGAGCACATGCACAAGTTTTACTAATAACTTCAAACAAAGATGTCGCACCAGTTCAAACACTGAAAACTGTGTGTTAGGAGCAGAACGCTGTAGCAGAAGTTGGCTGGAAATGTCAACTTCATGTTTACCCTCTTTTCTTGTTGTAACCTAACTGGAATAGATGTGACATACACCAGATATGGTGGGGGTGGGTCTGTCTTCAATCAGCGACTACATGGATGAGAAAAATGTCAGTCAATTTACCACAGTAGGCCCAGGATGCTCTGAATGATTTTTAGCATCCCCACTCAGGTGATCACAATATGTGAAGTACCATTAAACTGTAGACTGGGGGACTTGAAATGAATTACTTTGGTGGACTTCCAACTAACATCACCCGATAAGATACATTTAAATAGAGCTTACTTAAAAAGACATCCGAGGTTAATATGACCATGGTCACATGTCCACATTCTCTACAATGACGCACTGCTTCCCACATGTTGAGAATTTATTTATAGTGTGTTGGAGTTTATATAAAACAAAATGCATCGATACATTTCAATATGAATTTGGTGAATAAATACTTAAATTTCTCTAGCACTGGAGAGTTTACACTTAGTGTTTGTGCCTTTTATTATCCTAATTTGAAGAAAATCCAGAAAGAAAAAGGTCCAAAGTCTAGAATTGCAATTTACATATTTCAGCACTGATTAATCTGTGGACTGTTTCCTCTGTTCATCAATTTAGTCTATAAAATATCAGAAAATGGTGAAAAATGCCTATCACCGTTTTCTAAAGCCCAACGTCTTCAAATTACTTGGTTCTGCCAGGCAAAAGTCCAGAACTGAAAGATATTTGTGTACCAGTTTATTACCACACAAGTTAAAAAAAACAGTAAATTGAATAATGGACCAATTGGTTCACTCTACTGGGTTATTAATTTTTTATTTCTTTTTTTGTTTTTTTTTTTTTTTTTTTTAAAGGGCAGAATAACATCTGGTAAGTTGTTTTAGTTGTTGTCATGTAAGCAGCAGGTGCACGCAGAGCAAGGAGTTGCCTGTCTTTCGGTTAATGGGCTAGCTTCAGAGAGCTTTCGTTGTTAATAACCCCAGTAGAGTGAAACAATTGGTCCATTATTCAATTTACTGTTTTTTTTACTTGTGTGGTAATAAACTGGTACACAAATATCCTTCAGTTCTGGACTTTTGCCTGGCAGAACCAAGTAATTTGAAGACGTTGGGCTTTAGAAAACGGTGATAGGCATTTTTCACCATTTTCTGATATTTTATAGACTAAATTGATGAACAGAGGAAACAGTCCACAGATTAATCAGTGCTGAAATATGTAAATTGCAATTCTAGACCTTTGGACCTTTTTCTTTCTGGATTTTCTTCAAATTAGGATAATAAAAGGCACCAACACTAAGTGTAAACTCTCCCAGTGCTAGAGAAATTTAAGTATTTATTCACCAATTCATATTGAAATGTATCGATGCATTTTGTTTTATATAAACTCCACACCACTATAAATAAATTCTCAACATGTGGGAAGCAGTGCGTCATTGTAGAGAATGTGGACATGTGACCATGGTCATATTAACCTCGGATGTCTTTTTAAGTAAGCTCTATTTTAATGTATCTTATCGGGTGATGTTAGTTGGAAGTCCACCCAAGTAATTCATTTCAAGTCCCCCAAGTCTACAGTTTAATGGTACTTCACATATGTGATCACCTGAGTGGGGATGCTAAAAATCATTCAGAGCATCCTGGGCCTACTGTGGTAAATGTAACTGACATTTTTCTCATCCATGTAGTCGCTGAGTTGAAGACAGACCCCACCCCCACCATATCTGGTGTATGTCACATCTATTCCAGTTAGGTTACAACAGAGAAAGAGGGTAAACATGAAGTTGACATTTCCAGCCAACTTCTGCTACAGCGTTCTGCTCTACACACAGTTTCAGTGTTTGAACTGGTGCGACATCTTTGTTGAAGTTATTAGTAAAACTTGTGCATGTGCTCTGACTGGTTTGGGTAGTAGTTTGTCTGTGTAGCGTTTGTCCATGAGCCCTTGAGCCTTCCCACGGCTTTTCCATGAGCTCTCTGCAGAGGCAGATGATGGGACGAAGTATTTGGCTGCAGAGAAGTGTTTGTCCTGTTCCTTGATTCAGTTTAAGTTATGCAGCAGAATCCAAAACAATGGATGATTTGAACGCAGGCGTTGTTAGCAGTTTTGACGTTGCAAGTGTGGTCATATGACAAAGCAACGTCAGAGGATGAGTCAGCCACCTGAGGAATGCCATTTGTTGTGTGAAGAACTGGGATGATTGAGATCGCTGTGTGTAGGTATTTTATTTTTCATCTTTTCGTGACAAAGTGTTAACAAGCTCGCGCAAAGATTTTAGGAATGTGCACGTGTCTCCTGAAGATTTTAAGGATTAGTTAGCTAATGTTAAATGAGAGTTCTCTGTGTCACAATAGTGGCACATGCTTCATAAGGTTAGATCGCCATGGTAATTGAAGCAGCAAAGGCTAAGAGGATCTGGAGCAGGCTATATTCAGACTTGGGATGTCCCGTGCTGATATTTATAATTTATGGCAATGTTTCAGTCCCACTGACTTATGCAGGCAGTTTAAAAAGCACTGACACACTTCTTTGAACCACATATGACTGCTCTTGAAGACACACACTTGTTATGACTGTTCTTGAACATATGTCAAGTGCTTTTTTTTTTTTTTTTTTTTTTTACGAATGTTATCAATTAAGAAAACAAATTTCTACTCCTTGATTGTAATTGATTTTAAAATGAATTTTGTCACCACCTTTGCCGTAGGTGATTTTGATTTATCGCAGCAACATTTTAAGAACTACTTTGTTTGTCATGACGATAAATCAGTTGGAAATGAAGCTTATGTTTATAGATTTTTTTTATTTTCCTGGTCTGATGCCCGCTGGCTATTAAAGCTGACTTAACAAATGGCTGTCAATATATATTTATGACCTTGGAAATCAATATTGAATGAATAGTACCATGAAGTCCATTTTATACAGTAGATGGATGGTTCATAACCAGTTTTGTGAGTGTGTGTTTTGACTCAAAAGAGTAAATTTGTATAACATTTGACCAGCTGGTTTATCAGTTTTAACATATACATCTGTGTATTCAGGTTCTCCCTAATGATTTCTATGCTTGTGTGACCCAGTTAGAAGAACATCTGTCTCTGCCTTCAGTGTTGCTGCCGCAGATATGGTCATCAAGCCAAATCCTTTTTCAGTTTGGTGTCTAAACGAAACACCACACAGGAGCATGTGTGAAAACACGACAATTCTGAAGAAGAACTTATGTAATGGAATAATTGTGAAACCATTTTGTTTATCGAAATGCAAAAGAGGAAAGAAATCAGTTCTTAGAAGTAAAGCCCATAAGAAGTGATCTGTTGTAATATCGCCCACAGATAAGCTGTCTATGTACTGTGCGACCTAACTGATTTTATATTCAGGAGGCTGGGCAAGGCATTGTCTTCAGCCTGTCTACATATGATAAGAGGGCCTGAGCATTGGGATGGGCACAGAATCAAACAATACTTCAGCACAGTGTTGCATTTCATATAACTATATGATATGTTGTATAATGTCCAAAAGTCATGCTGAAGAAAAGTATAATATCCTGGGTGAGTGCGGTCAACCGCTGGAAGGCATAAGGAGATGAAACCTGAAGGAACGGCATCAGAAATGGGCTGTTAGCAGGCACATGTTTATAGAATGGTAGAAACATGTATAACTGTGTTTGTGAAAAGACAGGGTTAACAAAAAACGTTGATAACCAGTGTCATGAGACAACTTACCCAAGACTGATTTCCCGGTTGTCTGGGGGTGGGGGGACGCAACAACATCCCTCTGAACACACTCAGATCCTGTCCAGGTCCAATTCCCTCTATTCATATTAACCTGGGTTGTGTGTACATTCAGTTAAGATGGATTGCAGCTCAAGTCTGGTTTCAGTATGCGCCTCACACATATGTCTCAAGCAACCACTTGTGATCAGATATTTTTTCCCTGCTCATGATGCAAATAACGGCATACATCACCAGTTCTTATGAGCGAGGCCGGTCCTCAAAGACAAAGCAGTTCATCTGGTTTTGGCTCTCTGACTCAAGAGCCCCAGTAAAAATGATAGGTCTTGTTTATACTCCATGCATGTTTAGAGATCCATATTGTTCTCGTTGTTGCTCAAGCATATTGTGGTTTCTTGTTGGTACCTTCACAAATTCACGCACTACACTGGCACCAAAAGAAAATGTATATCTACTAAGATTGATATGGTCGTCCAGTGCAGTAAATGATGCATTTAACCACATACATGTATGTGGACACATGTTCTACTGACTTCCCCAAATGTTGTTTAGACAATTGCACCCGCATTGTGTTTTTGGTGGAATCAGTCAGTTTGTAAAAAGGATCACCCGGCATGAACAGCCCCCCCTGAGCTAAGACTGGTGGTTTGATTTAAAATGAAATAAAATCTGGTTTGTGTACACAGGTGGAGTGGTGGGTGGGTTTGGGACCACAGAGAAGCTCCGTGTTTGGCTTTCCATGCCACAGCACTGACCGCTTACAGTTTAGGCTAGCTTTCTGTTTACCACTTGCTCCAAAGGACTTACAAGTCTTAGCTGTTCCCACCTTGATTTGCAACGGGCGCACCTTCAGCTGCAGTGAGGCAGTTAGCCTTTGTGTTTGCTCACAGTGTCACATTTGACAGCACTCTGAGACCAGGCCAAATTTGATTTAGTTTTCAGTGTTCTGAAGAGTCTATTAGCAAAGGAACATACTGGCCAGGAACAGGGAACAGAGAAACTGGTATTACTCATACTCAATTAACCCAGTAATGAAAAATAATGTAATTATTACCATAGCAAACAAAACAAATAAGCAGCTGTGTTACTTGGCTCCATCTGTGTGATTGACTGCACAAGAGCAGAAATAAGCCCTTCCCTTTCCTGAGTTTAATGAGAAATGCCAGTTACATTTGTATCATACTACTGGGTAATTTTATAACTAGTGTCTCGGTAAGGGAATCCAGAACATACATATGTATGAGGAAGTCTTTAAATTGCCTTTCAGAGCTTGAAGCACCACTAATCCCCTTTTAACCTTTTTATTTTTATCAAAATTAACACGTTCAGAATAGAGTATCAAGGGATTTGTTTAAGGAAACGGCTATGTACATGTAAATCTTCTTGTGGACAGGACAGACGACTTCCTCGTTATAGAAGGAGCTCATGTAAATACAGTACAGGTGATTTCCTTCAACCTGCTACTTTTGGTTTCGCAGCATTGCTGCAGTGGCGATGGGGCTGTCTGCAAAGGAGAAGAGTGCTGTTGGTGTAGCTGCAATGGCCCCCTTCCCCCACCACGAACACCCCCAGTTTGAAAATTGACGCTTCTCTTGCTTTATTCCAGTGTGTGACGGAGAGGAACTTTTGTTTGGCAAGATTCAGTATTCCAAATAGATGTGATGAGGATAAAGGCACCCGAGAGGAAGTGGAGCAGAAACTAATGAGTGTCAGTGCAGTCCAGTGTGATTGCAGCTGATTGGGAGACTCTATGAATAAGTCAAAATTTCTCTTTTCTTTCCCCTCCTGTCTTTTGCTGCTTCTCTCTCTCTCGCTCTCTCTCTCTCTCTCTCTTTCTCCCTCTCTCTCCCTCTCTCCCTCCCTCTCCCTCTTTGCTGCTCTGAAGCTCTATTGTGCTCAATGAGGTTAGCGGAGGGATGATGCTATCTTTTAGCTGCCTCAGTTTGTCTCAGATCAGCTGGCAGGGCTAATCCTTTTCCAGACTTGCACGGACAATACTGTTGTGTTGTGCTCTGACCTGAGAGGCCAGATCATGTCACATTTCAAGGCAGAGTCTTGTTCAGGTTCTTGGTTTTAGACAAGCTGTAACTTATGTTGTTCTAATCGCTTTAGCGGTACAGTCTCCATCGGTCTGGTCATGATCTCACTTGGATTCTTGTCAAATTGTTAATTTACCATATGTTATCAGTTTTTGAAGGCATACAGGGAAAATTACTGAGAGTTTGACATGCTGAAAATGTCTTGCTATCTGCGTGTCCTCGGGCAGGACTAACTTGTCATGTAGGAGGAGCTTTTCTATTTCAGTATATCCTAAACTTAATAAATTCCACCTCCATTCTGTAGTTCACTGAAATATCTGCTGACAAAACAAGTTTTTATTTTTGTCAAACATACTGAACAGTAGCTTCCCAACGTTGAAAAGCCAACCCCTAACAAGCATAACTTAACATGATGATAGAGGAAGAAGTTCCTTTGACCTGAATTTGACTGCACATTAACATGCATCATCGAACGTAGACCTTACACAAGATAATCTAATCTCGTTACTCAGTTAAGATTTTGGCAGTAAGCTATCAGAGGAATTTATACTTTTCAAATTAGGCTCAACCAGTTGGAGACTTGTTGGTGTTTTTACTTATGCGTATGTTGTATTTTATCTTTGTTTTTTGTTTTTTATTAGATAAGCAAATTGTTGCTGTTGGATCTGTCATCTGCCATCCACTGGGATCCAGGCGCTTGAGTCCTAAATGACAAGGTATGTAAGGCGGTCCATTCATTTCCTGTAATTTCCTACTGCTAGAATTCAGTTCTTTATTTATTTGCTGCTGTGACTCTACCATGCACGTTACACAGCCATTGATTTGTGATGTTATTGTGCTGTATTTACTAGTGACACATCAAACACATCAGCAACAGGCTGAATTTATTGTGGGGCTTGTTTTTTTTTGTTTTTCTTTTTTATTTAGATTTAAATTTAAAGCAAACATGTCTGTATGAACAGTTTTGCCCTCATGGAAGTGATGTATTTGTGTCAAACATTAGCCCAGCTCCTAACAAGAAACAACAAGAGTGCCCCACCCTGTTCTCCTGGAGGCCAAGAGACATGATACACCTGCCAAACTAGCTCTGTGCGCAATCAGCATCCTATTTCATCTTTTAAAAAAAAAAAAAGGTCAGGAATTAGCCACCCCTTAGACATAGCTCAGCCCACTTTCAAAATATTGCATGACCACAGTTCACAGCAGGAGACATGCCTCTGACATTTGTGACAGTTATCCAATATGGCAGCTGTGATACTTGAAGCAGCAAAGATCAACATATGCACCCAACATAATGCGAAATTGGCAGCATGGTAGTTAAAGCTGACTTTGAGGTGCTGTTGTTATTGTGCCTTGTGTTGGTACAGATGCTGTCAATGCAAAAGCTCGTTCCGCAGCTGCTTCCCAGTTAAACCCCGCCACTGAATGGAATTAATAAATGGTTTTAATGTGACACTAATCCACAAGACAGAGTGATGAGCCGTCAGGAACTGTGAGGTTGTTGATCGTGATCATGTGGAGCATTTGTTCGTACAAATAGGTGGTTGAAAACATCCTTGGCTCACAGACTGCCTGAAGGCCCCAATTTTGGGTGAAAAGGACAAACTTGCCAAAAAGTGCCTTCAGGCCGCTGAATATTCTGTCATGTTGTCCACGCCAACTGAGGAAAAAAACAAAAACAAAACTTAATTTCCAACCCTCCAGGCCGCAAAGCTCCCGCTGAGCTGTGAATATGATGATTTAAAAAAAAAAAAAGTTAATAAACACCCAATGAAGACCTGAATATTTAATTTTCCTATTTTGGGCTGTGTGTTCAAAACAGTGACAATAGATAACACATTTCCAGACGTCTAGACAGTCTTCTCCTTAAACCGTGAAGTCAGTTTGTCTATAGAGGACTCTATAGATGCGTATGTCTTGCGACCTGAATAGTGAAGACAACAAAACCGAATGACAGGAGGCACATCATGTTTAACCCACTGCTACTTGAGGCAGCTTTGTTTCTGGGCTTTGCTGACAGGAACAGGTTCGCCTTTCAAAGCTGAAGGATTTTGCTTTTGTCTGTGCAGCGTTTCCACATGTACTTGTTTGACTACTCGGCTTTTTGCCGTAACTCGTTGCCACTTTGTCTGCATAACTTTCTCACCGCTGCAGGCTGTGCATCGATCGACATTTAATACCTGGATCTAAGCCAAGGTCAACACACAAGTTTATAATTTCCACCATTGATATATTTTTTTTGTCCACAACAGGGATTTCTTTTTTCCCTTTTCATAAATCAACACCAAATTACACGAGGCAGAAAATCATTGCTGCACTGCTACATGATGATTATGGGGTTACAGTATGTGAGCACACTTTCAGCACTGTGATCAATGAATGCCAGTTAAACAGCTGTTATAGACCATTCATTCACATTAGCAGGGGCTAACAATGTCTTTCATTGTATGTGAATCATATGAATGACACGATATGTTTCATTCTCCGGAGATGACGGTCTATTATTTGTCATACTTGCTTTTAACTACTAGCAAACACACCTACAGCCTCGTCTATCAAGGCCAGTCCTAGTGACCTTTCAGCCATGGCGGCCGTTTGTCGTATTATTTGGAATATCTGTCCAGTTTTTTCTCTGACATATTATCTTTTCATTCACATAAATAAACGTAAAATCTCTTCTTTATTTCAATATGCTCCCAGAGAAGGGATATTTTAGTGTCATCTCTAACCTCGCATCAAACTTGACTTTTTTTCATGCTTAGGTTCCCTAATAGAGTAGTTAAAGAATTTTGATTGGTATAACAACTGTATCTAGTCATGGACAGTATAGACTGAATTAACTATCCTTATGCATGTGAGCTAATATCATACAGGAACATCTAACTGACTTTTCCATGCCAACAGTTTAGCTGATAGTGGTTCCGATGCAGTTTTTGCCATCGTTAGACACACAGTCAGGTACAGTCCATTGTCTTCATAAATGATTTGAAAAATAAGCCAGGCTGCTGCTTCAGGGTTCGATGCAGATGGAGATTGCAATAGTGAAGGTAAAATGGAGCAAGATGAAGTAATTACAGTTCATTTTCTTCATCTGGAAACATGAGAGGGAAAATTAATTACTCCTGTATGAGGAAATTCAAATAGTGTAAATTACACTAGTTCACACACTGTTTCCCTTTAATGCGGAGGACATGGTTCGGTGTGTTTTAACATAAGTGTTAAAAAAAAAAAAAGGCTGGAGTTTTCTTGTTGCTTTGCTCAGTATATTCCTATTTATTTATAGATGAATATCATGGATTATTTTAGAATGGATACAGTAATATTCAGTATTTTACAAACCAAATATCTATGCAAATTCTCATTTTATGAATAAAATAATATTTAAAATAATAATCTTTGACTTTTCTTTTTAGTACAAACCCTATTTAAAATGATAACTTGGAACTAATTATAATGCTTCCTGGATATCTAAGGGCTGTAGTTTTCCTATTCAGAGAGTTTATACAGTATACAGTGACCCATCTTTACAGACAATTTTTCATTGTTAACAGTTTTAAAACCAAAGTTAATGAGCTGACTTTATGACTTTAACAAGGCACTTGGGGAATGTTATCCATTTCCATATTCTCCAGTAGGCAAACAAGGGAAATGCGGCAGTTGTCTGCATGGATACGTAGCTCTGACCTGAATGTGTCTGACCTGGTTATTGAGACTTGGCAAACTGGATCTCGCTTCCTCAGTCTTTCTAGCTCACATTGACAGACAGACAAGCAACTGTGTCTGATAGTAGTTCCTGTGCAGCTCTTCACTGGAGAAGCGTTCTCTTTCAAACATTGACATCACTCAGAGAGGTTTTAGGAACTTCTCTTACTGTCCTGTACGACGATGTCCATTCATTATTGATGTTACAGTAAATACATTGGAGAAGACATTAATGATGTTCATTTAATTAACTGCCATGCAAAGCAAAAGCAAAATATTTACCGTAACTGTGGTTAGACTTTATTTTACTATTGCTATTTGTGTCCGGCTTGTTCATTTACTATCACTTCCTGTGCTTTTTCCACTCTTGGCCATCTGTGGGAGTAGCCTAGATCATGAGCCGATAGCCCTCCAGGTCCTTTTTGAGCTCTGTGAGTTGGAAACAAGACAAGCAACATTGGTCTGTAGCACTTGAACTCACTGTTTATTCATATCAGCATACTTAGTTCACTGTAAACACCAATCATTCTTCTCCTCTTGTCCCTCATGGTTCAAAATAAACTGTTACAGTGAATAAGGTAGCTGTGTATATTCTGAGTGTCACATGTGGCTGATTTTGGAGTAGAATGAATGAGGTTCTTGACTGAGCACAGTGAAACCTAACGCTTTATGTTTCCTGCTATTTTTGTGGCTGTCACATGCTGCACATCTGCAAAATGGCATTTAAAATAATCCAATTTAGATTAAAAAGACATTTGCATTAAAAAATATAGCCTGTCTCACAGCTTTGCATTCATGGCTCTCTATAATGTTTCATATAATATCCATAACATCAGTGGTGTCAGTATGTGAGTGTTGTAGCTGCGGGGTTTATGCAGGATTTGGACGGCCTTTCCTCATCCCAAGAGAGGGCGAAATATTCAAGATTGGAGGCAGTTTTCTCACCAAACTGAAGACTGGGTTTTTTTTTCTTTCTTGCTGTCCTTATGAATTTTTTGTTGTAACAGCGGGATGTTGTTTATTTGTGCCATATCATAGTTTAGTCCGTCGCTATACTATGCACGAGGAAGACATTGGTGTTGTTTTTAAAGGTTGTAAGGAAGTGTTACTGGCAGGTGCTGCATCCCCAGTGGGTTATAATCAGTGCCAGGATATTGATCCATGCATTGTTATGATGATTGATTTAACAATATGTTATGATAGAAATCAAATGCCCTTTTATAAGAAGTCATATATTTATGAACAGCTTACACAGCCAGCAATGCCGTTGGGAGGAACCTGAGCACGATGAAATAGACTCTGCTCCATCACCACTATAGTGAGTGACTGCAACATTGTTAATAAGAGCTAATGTCTTCGATCAGGTCTCCTCTGTGCAGAAATGAATCCCAGGGGTCCATATTTAACTTGATCTCATATTTAATTAACAACTTACCGGCAGAAGGGATTTTACTATTTATAACCAGCAGGACTCTCTCATTCTTCGCCCTGGTTGGGTCTTAATTAGGAGGAAAAAGCTCTCCCAAAAATCCAGACCATTTTGAATGGCTTCTGACCTTAGTGTACTGATTTTATGTACAAAAAAATGTATAATTTAAATCACCATCTAGCAATGCTCCAGTCTTTTTTAATACTTCAGTTAGGTTGTGCTTGAAGCAAGCTTTCTTTATAACAAATCAATTTTCCAAACTTTCAGGCTAAAGGGAGTGAAAGGGGGAAGTTTAGGAGTTGCCAGCTGAATTATTTAAAATGAAAACTTGGCCAGTTTAGATGATGCAACTTTTATGCAAACAGTTATGCAAACAACAACCCTGCTGACCTAGCAGTAGACCTGTTCATCATGTTGCAGCTCTTTGCTTATCACAATTTGTTTTGAAAATAGATGGCTTTTCTGTGTGTCTGTGGCACTCTATGGAAATAGACATCAAACTACAAGAGGGGAAAGGAGGAGCAAAAGGGTGTGTGTGTGTGTGTGTGGTGTGTGTGTGTGTGTGGGGAGAGGAAAAAAGGGAAAGATGATGAGCAGAGAGCTTTGCGAGAGGAAGGCAACCAACTCGCGCTAGATAATGCCGCCAGTTCATTCGATAAGGCAGCTCTGCTCTCTCTCAAGCATAGAAGTCTGCCAGCTAATACCTGCTAGCTTGTGTCAATAAACAAGGTTTTTCCAACGACAAAAGTTTCTTCGGTTTCACATGGAATACCAAGCAGGTGAAATTATTCATTTAGTCCTATCTGACATATGTTTCACTACGCTGCACACATTTAATGGGCTTCCTCACAAAGTATTTGAACCATAACCATTACCTTTCACAGAGTTTTAAAAGAAACTTTCCTCCTTAGTTTTCTTATTTCATTAGACTGGCCCACCTCCACAGTTCAGACACCAATGGGAAGCTCTCATCTGAAAAAATCTCGCTCTCTAGGCTCAGAATGGAACATTTTTTTTTTTCTTTAACATTTTTTTTTTCTTGCATTGACTGAAATTGAGAGTCGAAATCAAGTGACGGCTGCGGTGAGCTCGTCTCACAGGATACCCTGTTGTTGTGCATCTCAGCAGAATTGTCATCAGTCTACACGTAGCCAGGAAGTGGCTTGCTTTCAGAGGCACAACAACAAGGTAGCTACAGAAAAACTCATAAAAGGCTGTGGTTGTAGTTCTGATAATGAAACTCAGTGAGGAGCATTATTATCTAAGCTGGTTCAGTTCATCTGTCTGTACTATTCATAGGAAAGAAAAGACTTTGTAATGTCTTGAATCACCAGCTCCTAGGTTTCAAATACATGCAGATTTGATTATGTATTGTAGCTGGTGGTCATTAGATATTTGGTGCATCACATAATTGTTTTCACTGTGATACATTTGTATTGTTGGCAGGAAATGTGTCACAAGAAATAAAATCAGTGTGGTTGACAGGTAATTAGTCATGTCTCCCTTGCGCCACAGTCACATACGTAAATGTAGGTTCTGTAATCGTTTCCATACAGTAGATATATAATCTTCCCGATGAATGGAGAGACGATGCTTCTCCTTACGTTTCCATGCATCTGTTATCGTCGGTAAGCTGATGGATCACAGCTTGATTTGCTTCATTTACTGAGCTGGCCATGAGAACAGCCCTCAACAGATATTGTTGAGTGAAGGAAAGCGATGGAGTGAATTACAAATACAGGCGTTGGGAAGGCATTCTAAAATTCCACTGGGAAAATGGAGGCTGTTGTCTCCATTTGTCCCAGTAAAATAATCCCTTTCATTCATTCATAACTAAGCTGTTCTACATCTGACCGCTGTCATTCTTACTGGTCCATTTAGTCATGAACTCATGGCACAGCTGAGCCACATCATAATAGACTGCAGGACAACAAAAAAAAATCAATGAGCAGAGACGCCGATAGCAAAGCAAGCTAATCTTTGTGTGCGTAAAATGATTCCCATACATTAAATCACGTTTTTTGTTAATTGCCAGATTTATTAATCAAGTAATCGTGCCAGCATTAGCTCGGTTATACAGTGCTGCTCTTCATATTGACATTTTAATACTAAGACCGTTACCAGCTTGCATGAGAGGCCAGAAGATGAACATGCTTATAAATCACCTTGTTGCAGGGGGGAGAGGACACAGCCTTTAGAGGTGGACGGTCTAATTCAGAGTCTTTGTCGTTCTCTGGGGGATCCATGACATCTCTATAACCTCACAGTTCTGAGGGCCTGAACAAATGGAGTGAAAATAAGACTGCATTCATTTGCCTCAGGCCCATCCGTGTCTAAAGAAATAACGTGGGAATTATTCATTAGCGTAATTATGATAGTCATCTCAAAGGGAATTGAAATGAAGACACTCTGGATTCAGTGTATTTGAAATCCCCTGCACCGTGTGAAGAGAGTAAGAAATATTATAAAATGTGTCCCATTACAGCTGAAGTTGATTTACATCAGATGTGATAACAAGGCTGGGCCACTTGGCAAAAAATATTATATCAAAAAAAAAAAGAAAGAAAAGTCCATATTAACTGATAAAGATAATTATTGACATATGTTCATGCAAGGAAACACATTCAACATTAGTTAGTGTGTTATGATGATCACCACTGACTGTAAACATGGTTTGTTTACAAGAAAACTCCACAGTTTACCTTTTTGAATTTGAATGTCATTGGGGTGTATCCAGTTCAGGATTAAATCCTTCATGAATGAGGTTAGTTGTGGTTCTAAACAGCTATTTATTTTGAAAAAAAAAAAAAGTTATACTCTCCATAACCTGCAGGGTTTAACATTCATGCTTCTTTGACGTGTAAGGCATTGCAATGCGGCTAGACCACATTTTGTAGTGGTGGCAAAGTGTGTAAAGCTGCGCTTTCACTTCTCCCCTGCATTAAAAATGTCTCCGTCCTTTCATTAGCTTTGGAAATGGTTTTCCACCTTTCTAACTGGCATAAAATATGAATGTGCACTTGGTGTGTCCCTGTTTCTTTTTCAGCTCTTATCATGCGGAGTAATGACTGAGAAGCCAGACACAAGCGACTGCTGCTGGGGTTTAAATTAATGTTACCAAGAGAAGCTTGTTTGTGAGCTCGGGGGCTAGAGCTAGCCGTTTTTGGCTTTCTGTGTACTGGGATAGTGGGATGGCGATATTACCTTTTTCAAATAGTGGAAAAGGTTCGTTGTGTTTCCTGTGTTGTTGTTGTTTTTCCCTTGTTGTGATCCTGCACACGTCAGCTATGTAATCCTGTTGCCGCAGCCTAATAGGGTGATTACACAGAGGGTTGACCCAAATTCAGAACAGATACATGTATTGAAAATTACTCGTTCTTAATTAATCTTCTTAATCGTTAGTTTGGGATTTTACTTTTTTTTTTTTTCCCCCTCATAATGAGAGAGTCAGTGTTACCTATGTGATAGCTCAGTGACATATGTTCAAGATCCATTTCACTTGAGATTATTATCAGTCAGTTCCTCAACTGTCACTGTATGTAACTTCTACAACATCCCTGAAGCAACCTCTTTATATACCATTCAGCAACATTATATATACTAAATTATGATAGATCAATACAGAATGTAATGGAAAGGCTTGAATCTACCCATTGAAGAAATTTTATCTTCAACCGTCTCTTTGATGCCACCCAGGACAACAGTTACACTTTCCAACGACTTATTTATCTCACAACATTGTTTGTGCGACAAATACAAAGCCACAACACTTGCTCCAACACAAACATCAACATTTTAAACAAACAGCCAAGTGGACTTAGCCGGGCTGGGGGTGGTGTAGCTGTGCGTCATGGTGTGTCGGAGCACTGCATCTTTAAACGCAGCATGTTGATGGTCAATACTGGGTATTGTAGGAATTGATAGCAGCTTGACTGTCAGCAGATTTTCCTCTGTGAATACTGAGTGCCTTTGAATTCTTCCTCAAGGACAACAGTATTCTGTGCTTTGAGCTTCT
Source organism: Seriola dumerili (assembly GCF_002260705.1). Lineage (NCBI taxonomy): Eukaryota > Metazoa > Chordata > Actinopteri > Carangiformes > Carangidae > Seriola > Seriola dumerili. The sequence continues at coordinate 730,831 of NW_019176100.1, forward strand.
CGTTGCTTTTAATGTGCTCAGTTTAATAATGCTAGACAAAGAAAAACAACTGCTAAGTGTCTCGGTGATAAAGAAACTTTTCAAATAATATGCATATTGAAGTTTTTCTAGAGCTTCAGCGTTTAGTTCTTTTACATATGTATGAGGCACGGTGGCCTTGTGCTGCTACAAAAACAGTTTTGTCCTACATTTTTTCAAAGAAATTAAATGGCAAAGTCTTGCATCACCATATTCAGATATAGAAGAATGTGTGTAGGTTCCATGTAAATGTTCAGATAGATGCAAGTCTCACTGTTATGATGAATTCAGTCTATTGGAGCCAGTCTGTGAAGAGTAGAAAATTGGGAAGATGCTGTAAAAGGCACTTTGTCTTTGTCACAGATCGGATTACTTGCCCTCATTTCACCATGAATTCAAAGAAAACAATCATGGTTTTGTTTTCTAGAGTCATGCAAGACCACTGAGACCCAAGCTGGTGAGAACCAAAACCAGAGGGAGAGTGAAACTGGAACTTCAGGTTCCACTAAGCTGCAAACCCCCGCCACAGATACTGATGACAGGGTTGTCTTTCTGCCTTTTTCAGCTGTAATTCCAGCTAAAGTTTCCTGTTGCTTCGGTTTTGTATTCATTGATTGCTTCCTATGTTTAGTTATCAAGCCCAGTCGTTGGGTTGTCGACTGCCAGCAGTGGTAAAAATAAAAACAAAGGCATGGGAATGCGTGTAAACTGCGGCGGGGAATAGTAGATTTTGAGAGCATGGACTTGAGAGACATGGATCTGTGTTTTACTCAGTTGTTGAACTGTTGTCCTGTTAGCTCAGTATCCAACTGCATTATTGAGAAGCAGCAGTTCTCCTGTTGTGCCAGCTGAAGTTGAATGTGATGCTGTTAATGAGGCACCCAGAGGAAAGACATTACCGCAGCCTGTGTTGCACACTGCTCTCCAGTTTATTCATCCACCCGTCTACGTGACTACACGGATAAATTATTTCTCGAATGTACTTAAAATATGTGATTAAAGAGGCTTCATTTTAAAATAGAAATGACTTGAGTTGCAACAGTTCGTGGATAATATCATTAAAAAGTGTTTTTGGAGGGAGGGCAACTTTTCAACTAAGACCTGTCAAGTCTCAGTTTGTCATAAGGCAACAATTATTAGTCAGCACCTATGTCTCCTGTGTGAAATCTTAATTGTGCTTCGTCATTCTGCACTATTATCTATTGGCAAGCACTGAATGTACTTTTGAGAACTGAACAAATCTCAGATCAGCCTGAGATGACTGCAAAGTGAAACTCTATAAAGAGAGTTGTGTTTGCAGGTTGCATTCCACAGCAGCGTGGTATCTTAGTCTGCATTCATGTTAAAATACACTTGAACTGTAGGAAACCTAAAGCTTGTGTAACATGACATTTGATTATGTATTAAACAAGAAAATGATTAGTTTGTCATTTGAACTTCTCTCTCTAAACTGGTTTTTGGATTGTCTGTAAATAGTAAAGGGGATCTCCATGGTCAAGTACATGATCCAATATGAAGGGAGTTCAAGTTAAAGCTACAGTCTAGCACACTGTATAGCTTACTCCGCCCTGCTTTGAGGAAGTGACTTGAAGTCTTTCCTCTTCCTTCGCAGACAGAGCCAGTTCGAGCGTATCCCACAGGCTCTTGCAGGCTGTTGTGCCGTCTTGTATATTGTTTTTTGACGCCATAATCTCCAATATAAAATTTCAGCTGCGACCCAGCAATCCTGTAACAGTCCACTGCAATCTGGATCAAAAGCTCCTTTCATAAGGCGAGAGCTAGCCCACACTAATCACATTCTGCTATATCAACCAGACGAGTGCTATTTGCTATAAATAACACGAGCTGCTTGCTTGCCGTCAGACGCTGCACTTGCATTTCCGCTTAACCCATTAAACACATGTGCACACAGACACAACACTAATGAGCCCTCCCAGACCTATTTTGAGTGTTGGTTTGCTAATTCAATATTTACATTGTGTTTACATCTAGTCTGTTATTTTATGTGTACTGCTCAATGAGGTAGACTAGATTGGAATTGGACTTTTTGAAGCAGAGACACATTAGAAACTACTAATTTGTTCTGAACACATTCTGCTGATTGGCCACAGTGGAAGGACTGACTGACCTTTGGGAAACACACACACATACACACACACACACACACACATCTTAAGCATGAAATGGAGTATAGTCTAATGATCTCCATCTGTTTCTTTCTGAATTTACTTTCAATAACATTTTTTTCGCTTTGACCACGTCTTGTGGAGCCGTCTTTACAGCTCTTCTGTGTTTTATCAGTCAATGACTTTGACATAAACAGTGAAGCAAGCTCAGCTGTGTGTGTGTGTGTGTGTGTGTGTTTTGTGTGTATGACTTTAGGGGTCGGAGAGCTGATTCTACCCTTGACCGTAGTCTCTATAGCAACAGCACCGACCCAGGAGGCACTTAAGTTACAGGGAGAGGGTTGCGACGGGGAAGTGGTTTCCTGGCTCTCACTGGGAGAATAAAGTGGGAATCTGTGACTGGCCTGCCCTCTGGACTATTTCATTCACTGTTGCACAGAGGGAGCCCCAAACATCACTGGCAGGCTGCAGAGTCACATGCGCACACATTTTGAAATTTCTGAATAAATACAGCCAGTGTTTTTTTTTTTTTGTTTGTTTGTTTGTTTGTTTTTTTTATAGATGTCGGACGATTTCAGGCCAAGCTCTTACTAGCACGCTGATTTAAGTTTTAAGTAAATGTGCTGCTTAAATAAGTAGGCTAAGAAAGAAAATCTCAGCTGAGAGCTTAACATGTCTGGAAATCTCTGTTTGCATGTCTTGAACTTCCTCAGTTCAAAAGTCAAGAGCTGTTGGTGGACTAAAGCCGGGTGAGTGTAAGCAGTCATCATTCCAGTAACATGTAGGTCAGTGGATAAGCCTATCTATGTTGTAGGCAGTGCGGTTCTCATTACTACGCTGCCCTCCAGATTACTCTAGGGGGGCTTCAGTCAGTCAGACAGACAGACAGACAGACAGACAGACAGACAGACAGACAGACAGACAGACAGACAGACAGACAGACAGACAGACAGACAGACAGACAGACAGACAGACAGACAGACAGACAGACAGGCAGGCAGGCAGACAGACAGACAGACAGACAGACAGACAGACAGACAGACAGGCAGGCAGGCAGACAGGCAGACAGGCAGACAGGCAGCACAGCCCTGCCACAGTTATCCAGCCCATTTCACTCTCTCTTTATTTTCCTTCTGGGGTAAACTTTCTCGTAGAACAAAGTAAAAACAACACATTAATGGCACAATAGAACCATAATAAAGGATGTCATAAAGGAGGTAGGAGACAGATGTACAATAACACTACTGCAGTACTTCCCTCTATCATCTGCCTATGGAGGGAAAGCTGCAATTGTGCAGCAGTGTATAACAGTGTTTTATGCATCATGCAAATGTAACTGGGCTTATGCGTCGTTATAAAATAATGTCTATACGTGTATCTGTTGATTTGTGTGCTGGGTATCGTAAATCTCTGACCTACTGAGAGCAGCTGAACTTCCTCCTATAAAGGTTGTTTATTTTTTGAAGGACTGTTTTCAAATTGGCAAGGTACCTGACTCATAAGCTTGTCATTCAAGGTCCACCAGTTATCTTACTCGGCACTTTGACAACATTGTGCAAGATGAATTTGTTTTTTTTTTTTATGTCAACAAAGTATCTGAAAAGACCAAACCAACAATGTGTTTGTTCATCTCTCGATACTTTTTGACTTCCCTGCTCTCAACCCTGAGCCTTTTTGTTTCTGCTGTAGACAATAAATCATTATATAAGTGTATATATATATATGTAGTTTAAATTCTTTTGAAAAGTGCTTAATGACTTCCTAAAACAACTTTTTAGCAAATATAAATAAAACAGGAGTAAAGCTGTCAACTTTAGTACATTTTGGGCTATTTTCAGCTGTGGATTCATACAATGAGTATTTATCTGCGTCAGTTTTAAAATATCTGCAGTGCCTATGCTGATTCTAATGAAGAAGCGTGTCACCCAAAGGTGTGACTCATTGTGCTCATGTATTTTTAACAGTCGTTGGACAACAATGGAGCTCTATGGCACAGAGGAATGAGACCCATCAGATTCTAGATACACAAACAATACTTGTTAGTTGCATCAGTTCATTGTTGGGTCGTTTGGGTATTTTTATAGGATTTGTTGACAATGAGAAAACGTTGCAAAAAAACAGGTAAACAACGCGCCAGCGCTACCAGCGCTACCAGCACTTTGGTTTATGACCAGATATTCAAAACTAATGACACTCCCATCAGCCTTAGGTGTGTTTTGTTAAGTGCTGATGTGCAAATGATAAAATGCTTATGTGCTTGAGATGGTGAACATGGTAAAACACTGTGCCTGCTCACCATCAGCGTGTAAGGATCATTGTGAATACAGACTCTTTGGCCATGTTCAGACCTGACATTAACATTTGTCTCCAAGTACATCTCCAATGACCACTTGTGATCTGATCTCACTTCCCCGCTCTGCATGCAAATAAACATGTACATGATCCCTTTTTGCAAAGACCAAATGTGTTGTTGTTTTTAGCCAGCGACAGACAGACGGTCTGTTGTCAGTGTGTTTGTGAGAGAGACAGCGACAGACAGAGAGAGAGAGAGAGAGAGAGAAGGGCAAGGAGGGGGTGAACGAATCAATGCGCTGCCACAGCTCTACAATGAAATAAGAGGCTGCCTCAAATAAATCAATGTATGGCAAACACTGAGAAGTGTAAAAATATTTTCAGTTCATTGATGGAACTGTGGCGGCACAAATCAGACTGTGGCAGAGGACAAAAGTTGAGTAGGCGGTCCTTCAGTGTGGCCCAGGACACATTTGCATTCACACACAAGAATGTTGCCACATGCGGCTCAGACCGCCTCTGAATGCAGTCTGAGTGATCGGATCTTAAATACGTCCTCAATGCGTCTTGGGTGCTTTCACACCTGTACTCGGAGACGTGATGGGATCACCCAAGTCACATGTTAATGCCAGGTCTGAGCTGCTCTGTTCTGTAATGTAGCCGACATTCAGATTCTTTGATCATTTACCCTTCGTCTCCTTCCTGTTTTGCTCTTACTGCTCTCCCGTGAGTCTTTCAAACTATATACAAATCTCCCCACGATGTTTCTCATGACCCTTAATCTGTTATTGCCCCTTAATTGCTTTTGCTCACATACCTCACAATAATCCACAACTACCCCATTCTCCGTTAACCCATGTCACACTCCCTCTTCTTCCAGTCCTCCCCCTCCTCCCACTCTGCATATCATGCGTCATCCATACACTCAGTGCTCATTACTTGGGGTGAATGGAGCCAAGCCCTCTGTCATCCCCTCTGGTGATAGACCAGATTACTCAGTGTATTTATACATGAGCTGCCTGCTGCTATAGCACAGTGTGTGTGGGAGGCTGACAACCTCTTGGTTGTGCATACTTCATGTGAGTGTGGGCGTGTACATACAGGCGCCCATTTTCAATGAGGTTTAGATAGCGGGATGGCTGACCCGTCCTCCTTTGAGTCAACTTTGGACACATTTGAAGTCCGTTCAGTTTTTTTTAAGGTCCGTGACTCATCAGGTCATATTTTGAGTACAATACAAAAATACTCACACCTACTTTGCATGGTCCAGAGAAAGCATCTCCAAACATTTGTACATCTGATGACAAAGACACTGGGATGCATACGGTTAACCAGATTTCACAGAGGAGAATGACTGGCATAGTTACTTGTAGCAACTGGTCACACAAACTGTGTGGGTGTGACTGATGCTGAGGGTCATGGCTACCACACTTCCAGTCTGGATCTGCAGTGAGTGAAGGACTTGGAGATTATGTGCTGCAGCGGCGCTCAGATTAAGACGAGGGGGAGGAAAAGTCACATTCTCTACATGGTCCACAGAACAAAGCCTCTGTTGACCAGAGCACATTCCATAGTGGATACTGTACTTGGTGAAAACCTGCATGTTGACCCTGAAACTCCAGCTATAAAAATCATAGCAAGTTTAAAGGACAGGTTTACAACTCCCTTTCCATCCACCCTGTAAGCTTTCTCCAACCAGCTTGAAAGCTGAAAAGATTTTCTGGCTTCATTATGTCATTATTTTGCAGTAGAGAGAGTTTTGGATAAAACCAGTCAAGGACACGGATTTCCAAAACGATGGCTGATTCATGGCCTACTTCTTTTTGCATTTTTATCCCCAGCTTCAACCCAAATGAGGCTACAGCCCACGATATTGAAAAGCTTTTCATTCTGCATACCTATGGAAATTTTAGAAGTGGAAAACAGCTTTTCCCACAAGTGAAAGTGAAATGGGAAACTAAAAATGTACATTTTATATTGGGCTCCACTGGGATGCTATTTCTTTTTTAGTAAAACCTTTAAAAGCACATACAATTCATAGGCCTGTTATTTATCTTTTTTTGGTCGGATGTGTTGAGCATTAATTCACTGAACGATGACTCATTGTCAATGATCATCTGTAATCTATTTGCAAATTTAAGAACAGCACAAAGCTTTGCATGAAATAATAAGATGGAGTGTGCATGATGCAACCCACGCCTGTTTTGATAGGCCCTTTTCTACAGAAGTGCCTCTGGACTGAAGAGCAATTATAAATCTACTGATAATGTTGGAAAGCTTTCACGCTGTGAATGCTTCACACCATGGTCTCTTTTTAACCAAATTCACTTCTCCAAAAACACAAAACGGTTGAACATTTTTAATTGATGAGTGAGGCCATGTTAAGGGAATTTGTTATTCACTTATTTCCACCTTATGGCAGTTTATCCACCACTTCCATTGTGGAGATTTGGAGAAGAACAGTGTTGACTGGTGGCAGGAGCGCAGGCTTCATAAATCTTTTCATAAAACTTAAACTTATTAGAATTAAACCACTCCAACACTTCAAGTCCAGCTGAAAGTAAACACATTAAGTAGACAAAAAAAGAATCTGGACAGTTTTATATAGAGAGATGAGCTACTACTACCACTGCTTTTCTAAAATGTCCGAGACAGTGTTGCAGCATTCTGGTGAGCTACAGAGTTAAGTGTTATGACTAATAATTATATCAGACAAAAATATGAGAATAAGACCAAGGTTGACAAATACTGAAATTTCCCTTTTTTATAGGACCTGGGGGTTTGCAGATGTTCTCACACCAAAGGCTGTTGGATCAGATCCCCTTTCTAAGTGTCTGATTGTTTTCAATCTCCATCCTAAAACAACCTTGTTGTTGGGAAACAGAATAGATTTCTGATAGTTCAATGTAAAAAAAAAAAAATATATATATATATATATAGAAATAAATAAATAAAAAAAATAATGTTGCATGGCCACAGTCATTTAACTGATGGGAGTTTTATGCCTCCTCTTTTGTTGACCCTGCTGCCGCCTGTTTTGCCAAGGGGCTGTTCTCACAGTCATCATCACTGAAAAACATGTCCACATGTAGTTTTGACTGAGTGGAGGCATTTTTCCAAACTGAGTGTGTGACTTCATCATTTCTTTCTCATCAGCGCCTGAGTCATTGCTCTCCATGTGCTTGTGGACACAGACTACTGACAGTGATCCGTCTCCGCAAAACAACATTTATGTTCTGTTCTGACAGTTCAGACTGCAGTCACATGCTCAAGGATCAGATGCATAGATCAGATGTCAAAGTCTGTGTGTGGGTGTTTTAAATTAGTGTTTATTTTTAAACTGCACTAAAACATTACTGATGTGTTACATAGGAGGGATAAAACATTGTGAATCTAGACACTTGAAGCTGAAATGTGAAAGTAGCACTGTACGTAAGCCCACCTCCTCGGCTCCTCTTAATCCTCTACTCCCTTTACATATCTCTGTTTTCCCTCTCCAGGGACTGAGGATGTCCAAGCGGAGCTTGTTTGTTCGTCTGGTGCCATGCCGCTGCTTGCGGGGTGAGGAGGAGACGGTAACATCGCTGGACTACTCCCACTGCAGCCTGGAGACTGTTCCTAAGGAGATCTTTAGCTTTGAGAAGACCCTGCAGGAACTCTACCTCGATGCCAACCAGATCGAGGAACTGCCTAAAGTAAGACACACATAGTTATGTATATGAGGCGTTACTCATGAGGCCACTAAATATAAACTCGATGCATGTCTAACTTGTTTTTTCTCTTATGAAAAGCTTGCATTGTTGACTTCATTCATATTCATTTTTAAAGAGGAGCCTTTGAAGAATATTTAAACATCTAATATTATACCGTATATTCTTGTCCAGCAGTACACAAACAACTGTTATCTCTTCTCTGTCTCCACCAGCAACTGTTTAACTGCCAGTTACTACACCGACTGAGCATGCCAGATAATGACCTGACGGTGTTGCCGGCAGCCATCGCAAACCTCATCAATCTCAGGGAGCTGGATGTCAGCAAAAACAGTAAGCAAACGTGCCCACTTATTTTCCCTCACATCTTTATCTTGTCTTCAGTCTGTCACTCAGGTTAGAAGTGTTTTTCACTGGCAGTCTGAGTGACACGTTTAAAGCTGCTCATCAGATCGTGTTGCTGAGATCTGAAAACTGACCACAGCCTCTGGTGCAGTCACCTGTGAAGTTCAAAAGCGTAACTTGCCTTGTTGTCCTTGTGTTGTCTTGACTGCCAAAAAAAAAAAAAAAAAAAAGGAAAAAGAAAACTGCCAGCAGAGAGTTGCCATGTTTAGACTGCTTTGAAAGATATTCTGTGGTAAAATGCTACAGCATGTTTCATTTACCACGATACGTCACAAGGCTGCATGATTCAAAATCCCTGATGTGATGGATAAAAGAAGTGGACAAGCTCAGACCTGCATCGCACTAGACACTATCCTCATGGTGCAGCGTCGTAGCAGGGACAACACGGAGCTGGATGAGGCTGTTTTTTGAGCTGATTCTCAGGCCAACTATGAGAATATCTGTACAAAATGTGACATTTACCTCTTTGATGATGAAACACTCACACGGGAGAATACGATTAAGAGGTTCGTCCTTTTAATTTTTGCCCGTTTGATGAAAACTTTCCACTGTCAGTGTTGCTCTAGTTTGAAATTCAGAACAAAAAGCAGCTGCAGAGTTTAAGTGTCTGAAGCTCTGACAGTTTTAATAACCAGCTGCACGTATGATCAATCAGGTGACTGTGCTATTTTTAATTTTTCTCAGTACTTTCATAACATCCTGTTGCATATTCTTTGCAAAGGGTTTTTCGCTCCAAACATGTCACTACTTAGACGTCAACCTGTCTGACATATTCTTTGTGCTTCCCACATGGATGTCAAGCACTACAAGCCCAACCTGTTAACAGTGCAGGTTGCTGTATAAGATGGTTGATCATCACTATGTGACCTTAAAGCTTAGCAGAGCTGTAGAGGAGGATACCTGCTCAGCAAAGGCTATAGAAAGGTTAAAAAGGTAATTCTAACATAAATGAGTGAGTGCAGAGACGGCCTAAGATTAAACAAATGGTGAAGGATGTGGTGGTGTTTTCATGAACCAGAGCTTTATGTGCCGTGCCGACATTAAAAGTAGCTTATCCTTCTTCGTAAAGCACTCTGTGCTAAGTGTTGTGGACACAAAACAAAGTGGGTAGAAATAAACCTTGAGACTGGGTCACATCCTCTTTCTCGCAGTTTGCACATTGTGGATGTTTCATGAGAACTCGCAGACGGTCGCTCAGTGGTCTTTTATTTTTTTTCTTCTTCCTCTCCTCTTTTATTATGCCACCTTAAGCGCTCTTCTCATGGTGGTTGTTTAGAGAGGAAAGGTGCAGCGCCTCTCTTAATGTACCTCGAGCTCACCGACTTTCAGGCAGAGAGCCTTCCTGCTTGTCCTTACAATCAGCGGAGTGCTCACAAACCACCTGTGTTTAACATTCACAAAGCTCCTCCTGCTAAACACCAGCAGGACAGCTTGCATTATCCCTCATCTTTTTGCTTCTGACAGGAGTCATTTGTTTTGTGCCACTGGTAATAAAACGGCTGAGATATACGGCATTGCAGATGTTTAATCTGTGTTGTGTAGTTTGGGCTATTTTTAAACCACTTACTGTAACGTGTGCTTGGCATTTCTCTGCAGGTATCCAGGAGTTTCCAGAAAATATCAAGAACTGCAAAGTCCTAGCTATTGTAGAGGCCAGCGTGAATCCCATTTCCAAGTGAGTACAGCACACCCTTATGTAATAGCTTTTAAAACTACATTTTGGTTTTGATGTTACACATGTATTTATTTTTGAGTTTCAGTGTTTTGGCCTTGCAGTAGCTTTATCAGGCTTCGTGTGAGTGATGTAATTCCTGTGTTGTCAGGCTCCCTGAAGGCTTCACCCAGCTCCTGAGTCTGACGCAGCTCTACCTGAATGATGCCTTTCTGGAGTTCTTACCCGCCAGCTTTGGCAGGTCAGTTTGTTCTCTGGTTTGGATCAAGATGAGACTGTTTCTAACACAAAAAAAAGAAGCTGAAGTACAAACTGTACACTCAGGCTTTACTGTTCGATGTTGACTGTGTTATGAAGTGTGTGTTTTGTGTGAAGCCAGATGCAGTAGTTCAGTGGGTCATGACGCCGACACGACTGTGACTCTAATGTTAGGAACACAAGAAGAACATTTTACTATTTCTATGAGATAAAAATGTTCCATTAAAATCCTCTGGTCTTCCTTCAATGAAAGGTCAGAAATGTCGAAACATATCACACATGTGACAGAATGGCGGGTTTGATAAGGTTAGACCAGCCACAGAGATTTCCTGTCATTGCCTAATCTACAGTGCAGCTGGGTGTTGACAAAATATTGATTATGACATAAGACTAGCTTATGTCATCTCTGCATTATAGTAATTACATTGATGCTAAGTTATTTGGACACAAAGTGAATTTCTATCCGTCAGTATCACTCAGTCCTTGCTTACAGTAAAGATGAAGTATTTACAGTTTATGAAGGCATATGTATTGTAAGCCACCCCCACAGCTGAGAGAGATGTTTTACCAGATAACCATATTGTATTAAATGCTGTTATTTATTCAATAAATAGAATTGTTTTAGTGTTTTATCATTTTTAAGAATTAAGATGCGACTCCTTTTCTTAAAAGCTAAACAGGTTATTTAATCAAACCACTGTAATTAGTCAGGTTTTTATTGTTTGTGGTTAACACGGCAGCTGGTGTCGAGTCGTCTGATTACACAAAACATGTGACATGAGGTTCCCATGTGGGTGTTAGTCCCACAGGCCTATTTCCTCTCACTAACACTTCTCTTCTACTTTCTGTATGGACACCCTACTTTAGTACAAGAGATAATTACGCCAGAGCCTTTGTTTGTTGAGTTGAATGTCATGGAGCTTGACATCATGGCTGGTTTGTAGCAGATAAACCTGCAAAATGCTGAAGAATAAATGTTAAAATGAAATAACTAACTAACAGGCAGATAGTTAGTCAAGTAATTCATGTAAATATAGTTACTACAGTATGAAGATCAGATGTTGTCAGTTGTTGCATTGCTTAATGTTGTTCATTGGCTTTTCTACTTGGTTGCAGGTTGACTAAATTACAGATCTTGGAGCTGAGGGAGAACCAGTTAAAGATGCTGCCAAAGTAAGTGGTTTTTACTTCCCATGTTTTCAGAATGAAAGAGCTGTGTCTCTGCGAGTGTCATGTTTGCGTCCTGAAGCGAGTCATGAATTTTTATCCTTCCCTCCTTCCTTCCTTCCTTCCTCGCTGTTTCCTTCCTCTCACAACCCCAGCAACGTCTCTGCTGTGTTCTCCATCCTGCCTCTTTTTTTCCCTCCTCTAGATTCACTCCCCACACCTCTAACTGTAGTATTAAATTCCACTGGGTTACATAAGAGCCCCCTTTACTTGGCTGCTTGCTGTGACAGGTTTTATAATCCTCTTCTGAGACAGCGGTGAGGGTTATTTCACCATTTGAGAAGGTTAGAGTGCCACTGGGAGACTAAACGTCCCACGAATATTTGAGAAAGCTCCAGGTGACTGGCGGGGGAGCTACTTTCTTTCTGTCGTCACTCATGCTTCACTTGATGTATCATTCCATTTCAAAACTCCGTTTCCCCATTTGCCTTTTTTGTCCTTCCTGCCTCTGGCTGAGCTTCCTTTTGTTATCTCACTCACTTTTCCTTTCTCTTATTTTTCACCGGCTGACTGACGGGCCAGTCGGTGTATAAAGAGCAGTGCAGTGCTGAGGCTCAGAGCGGATCCTCTCTTCTGGCTGTGTTTATGTGACAGAGGCCAGACCTGTTAAAGGCTGGAGCCCTGACAAAGAAAAGGACTAATTATCGGGAACGTTGCCAGAGCAACACACAAGCATTTCAGAGATGTAAACAAATGTGTGCGTGCACAAAGGGGGTGCAGGAGAAGTCTTTTCAGAGCATCCACATAGAAAGAGCAGCCTCTTCTCTCTCGGTGCACAGACACACACCAAGCACATGCATAAACCAAATGTTTCTCTGTATTTTAAAGAAGGCTGCTGTGTTCCTCACAACTTGGGGTCATAAGCCACAGTGTTTGTTTTTTTGTTTTGTTTTTTTTTACTGATGAACTCACGTTCTACATGAGCCAGCACAGCTCATTCTCACCCCTCCCAGCTCGCACGGGGGTCTCTGGTGTTCTTGCCAACTTTGAGGTAAGAATGTGACAAAGCTGGCTGATGCTCGAGCACATCGACGTGATTCATGTTTTCATATATCGCACCAAGCACAAAAAAGAATTAACCACTGGGCTTAAATCACATTTATAATTTGCGCCATATGGCTGAGATTCTTATTTTATGGGGAGGAGTGGTGTTGCTGGGCCTCTGCTCTCGTATCCTGCGCTGAATCTCATGCATGGTTCATCCCTGCTGTGGAAGTAACATCATATCTGTTCCCAAACAGAACGCATCTCTTGTTCATCTCCACTCATGGTCTCATGCGTTGGTTTGTGTGTAGGATTATTTTTTTTAAACTTTTTGATTCACTCTTCAGGAAATTTTTGATTTGAAACATTCTCCTTATCATCTTAAACTAATTTGTGTATCACAATTCTTTATCACGCCAGAGTTATATCATTTAATCACCTGACCTTGTCATATTTTATGAAGAGAAACATCTTTCAATCAAGGACACTGAAGCAGTGGACTGTGTGTTTTATTTTACTCCTGCAGATCTTTAACTCTCGCTGTTTGAGACTTTTGTGTGTGTGGGTGTGATGTCAGTTCAGAAGCAGAGTTGTGAATGTTTTGTGATATTTTAAGTTCCCTCAACAGCATCTTGTCAGTAGATTATGAAGAATGGAAGCATGATGCTCATTCTCTATTGTGACTCGAGCCTTTAAGAGTCTTTCAACTCCACTTTTCTGTCACTGGTGATGATTTAAATACAATAAACAGTTGAATAGTCCTGGTTTTTATCTGCTTGTTTACAGTGTAGCAGAGAATGTGAGACTGTGACCTGAATGCAGAGAGAAAATTCTGGAGCAAGGCTTAGGGCTAGCATACGTCACATTTTCCATTATTCAAAGCATATTTCTGTCACGCCTGAGCTTTAAATGGTATTTATTTCCTCATAAAATTATTCAGTGAGAGGAACAAAGGCAGAGCATGTATGCTACCCAAAATATAACCCAGAAATTCACAGATAATCTGGAAAAAAAAAAAGAGTTTCTTTCTCCCTTTTATCAAAAGGGTGCAGTTTAGTGGGTTTTTTTTTGATGTCTCACTCCCTGTCTGTCCTTTGTGTCTACAGGAGCATTCAGAAACTCACGCAGCTGGAGAGGTTGGACCTGGGGAGTAATGAGTTCACTGAAATGGTGAGTATCTGTCAGTCGGTCTGTCAGCGCCCAGGGCTCTCTGCCTCTCTGGTGGTGACCTCACCTCCTCCCTCCTTAATCTGCTCCCTCTCCTTCTCCTTCATTTTTAGGTGCACAAACAATAAGTGCTCATTCTAATTTCTCTGCGAGATAACGTTGTTATTGCACAATAATTAAAGTGGAAAAAAATAAATTGCCTCACGGTTAATTTTTTATCTTGTTTATGAGTTAAGGTGTTGTCTCTACCCAGCAGGCCCTCTCTCACTCACACACACACACACACGCACACACACACACACACACACACACACACACACACACACACACACACACACACACAAACACACCCTTAAACACTCAGACACACGTCCCAATCACTTAACCTCCTTTCTCCTCTTCACATGTGAAGCCTGAGGTGCTGGAGCAGCTGACTGGAATCAAGGAGCTGTGGATGGACGGGAACAGACTGACGTTTTTACCTGGGGTATAATTTACAGTCATGCTCCATGCTCGCATACTTTCACTGCTTACTCTCCCCCCTTGAAAATAATCCTGAGATTATTTCCTGTGATTTTCAAACTAAAGTGTCTGCTTAAATCTTCATCAAAACAAACCACAGTCACTTTACATCATACCTTCAGCTCGCTGAAAAAAACAGCGGTGGAGGAGCTGCAGTTTAGTGATTCTCCTGCTGGATGAGCACAATTAGACATTTTTACAGAGGAAAAAAAAAAAGCAGACTTTTGGATTTGCAGATGCCCCAGGACTGCTTTACAAAAATATCTGCAGCTGTTAAGTTATTACTTTCTTTGAACATAATTAATTTATAATGATGCTTTGATAGTCTGAATGTGTTACATGAGATTCATTTTTCATCCAAATGACCGGCTTGTTTGTAAGTGGGTCATAATTAAAGCATTAGTTCTGCTGCCAGCCTTTGAATAGCATCAGCTGTAATCACAGTCTGGCCTTTAATAAGTGACGGCGTCCGTGAAGCATATAAAGCAAAAACTGAACACAGCCACTGTTTTCCTTTTTATATAATTTTCCATTAAACAAAAAAAATGGAAAACACAACTTAAGCTTAACATCACGTCTGTGATTCTCCTACCTGAGAGGAAGTTTCTTTACCTCACAGCCGAGGACGATTTTACATATTGTTTCCAACCAATACTACTGTGTAATCATCAGCATAAATGAATACTGAGATATCAGTGATAATTCTGTGTGTGTTTCGTTTGATTGATCCAGATGCTTGGGATGCTAAAACAGCTGGTTTACCTGGACGTGTCCAAGAACAACCTGGAGATGGTGGACGAGCAGATCTGCGGCTGTGAGAGTCTGCAGGACCTCCTGCTCTCCAACAATGCCCTCACACAGCTGCCCGGCTCCATCGGTGAAGACTACAGCACACACACACACACACACACACACACACACACACACACACACACGTTTTTCATTCCTGCGTATTATAATGATCTAATTCCCACAGATGACTTGACAATGTTTTTCCTGTGTAGCTCAAATGCATTTTCATAACTCTCCACCAACTTTCTACAGTCACACTGACAGAAATCATCACAGAAGAGGATACAATTACCATTTTTCTCAAGTTATAATATAGTCTCAGTCGTGCCACGAGATGCTTAATTTTAACCAAAGGATTCTCAAAATTATGCCACAGAACAAATGAAAATGCAGCTACATCTCATTACTGCTTCTTTCTGATTTTAATTTCTTACTTCTCAGATACTGGGGAGTTTTTATTAGTTCCTTTTGGCCTCACTGATCAATGGAACTTGAGAGTGAGAGGAAACTTGGATCAGATTTACATATAAACTATGGACTAACCAAACTGATAATATGGATATTTGTAATTTCATCTTTTGGGAGAATGGTGATGTTCATGAGTTAAAACCAGATGAATAAAATCTTGTGATAAAATCAGAGGAGTCCAGGTGGACAGCGCTGTAGAAGTCAGGGTGGATTACTACAGAACTGATAACTGTATTGACGATAGCATGAATTAATCCAATTAACAGCTGTAATTGATATTCCTCTTTGTGGTGCAACAGCAAGTGATAATCAATGACTGCCCTGAGCTGCTGCATGCATCTCTCTAATTCCCTGTGTTCCTCTCTCTCTCTCTCTAACTCTTTCTTTAGGCTCACTGAAGAAGCTGACCGCGCTGAAGGTGGATGAGAACCAGCTGATGTACTTGCCAGACTCTGTTGGAGGGTGAGCGTTACGGCAGTCGCTTTAATATCAGCAGAATAACGACTGAGATCAGTGGATTATTTTCATCTGCCGTCCACTTATCGCATGAAACGTCTGTCAGATATTTCCCATTCAACATAATGCGTTCCGATGGTTTATTTGTTTTGGTCCAATGCTGATGATATTGAATTACCAATAACGGCCATGATTGCGAAGTCTGAATGACAATAATGAAAAGTCACGGTTCTTAGTCTGTCACATTGATTTATGGAAACAGTTTGAGGTTTGCGTTATTGGGTAATCTTTGCCCTGATGACCCGCCGATGCAATACTGACAGATTCAATCAGCTGTGGGTGTTCTCAGACTGATGCTGTGTGCAGCAGACAGGTAAACCCCGCAGTCAACAGCTGCTGAGGCTATAGTGGGCGAGGCAGGTCGACATGTTGACCCTCCATCTACTCTGAATCATTGTGGTCTAGCACAAAGATTAGACTTCAATTTAATCCATCTATATATATATTTTTTTTTTGTTTTGTTTTGTTTTGTTTTGTTTTTTTAAATCAGTCCACTTCCACAGAAATGACAGAAACGAATCTGCATCAACTGACAGTTACTATTACAGCTGTGCAGTTTTGTTTCTCATTCATTGTTTCCAAACACCGTCAATTATCCCTTATGTTAGAGTGTGTCTCCTTGTGTACTTTGACACAGATTATGTGACAAAGCCTATGGTTTAGCTTAATCCCATGCAAGGATTTTAGCTTAAGCAAGCTGATTTTTTTTTTTTTTTTCATTTATACACAGCTGATTTTATTCAGCACAGTGTTGCTGCACTGTGTTGCTCGTCCGTGGTCTGTATACCCCCTACGGCAGGTACGGGGTCAAATCCGGTGTTTTGGAGTTTGATGGTGCTATAACACAATAGCTCTCCCGCAGGTCAGGCTCCCTTCGCATTCATCTGAATCCCCAGAGTGCATTTGCATTTTTCATTCAGCAGAAAGCCCCAGCTGCACTGCACTTCTCGGTCACCACGAGCTCTGTTTAAAAACCTTACTGTTTTTAAATGACGTCCATGAAGCTTTTAAGACGCATCCGCTTTGGTGTAAATGTCTTTAAGCATTTCACTGATACTCTAAGATGTTGTCACGCTAGCTGGTCTGAACCAAAGTTGATCTGAGTTCTTGTTTGAACACGAACTTAACCCCTTCTTGTCAGTGTATTGGGAGGTTTTGTGTAGTTGGTTTATAGTATATTTGCCTGTGTAGGAAACGGTTATATTGAAGTGTTGCCCATCTTTTTTGTAGAGAAATAAAGAAACATTTCACAATCTCATGATGCCCCTGTGATGCCACCTTGTTTGACGGACTAGGAGATCTTATTTTACCATGTTGGCATCCCATATCTGTGATATAGTGTTTATGTCAGGGCAAGTTTCTTTGTTTGGAACATTTCATACACAAAAGCAATTCAAAGTCCTTTTTAAAAAATGTAAAAGAAAAGCATAAAAACATTCAAATTCATAATTTTAGAGGAAATTAAAGAGTGTCATAAATACAGGAAAGATAAAGATGCTCCTGATGAGTGTTTAAGGTTCTGTTAAAGGTAGTGCAGAATATGAAAGTCTTTAACCCAGATTCAAAGGTGGTCAAAGTTGGTGCAAGTCTGTTATCCTCTGGAAGTTTGTTCCAGCTCTGAGAGTGCTGCTTCTCCATGTTTAGTTTACACTCTGGGAACAGTTGCAGCCTCTGCCTGATGACCTGAGAAGCCAAGAGGCCCAGACAGTCAGTGATGTATTTTGCTCCTAAGCCACTGAAAGATTTATAGACTCTATATTCAATAAACTCCGTTCTCTGAAACACTAGACACCAGTGAAGAGACCTGAGGCCTGGTGTGTTGTGTTCAGTTTTCTTGATCTTTGTCAGGACTCTATCAGTAGCATTGTGAATGAGCTGAAGTTGCTCTGACCATTACAGATATCTCACCAGGTAGACATGAACAGTATATGAACAGTGTATCCAGCACTTGCACCACATGGTTAAAGTCCTCCTGTCTTTCTCCTCTGACTTCCTGTTGTCTCAGGCTGACATCTCTGGAGGAGCTGGACTGCAGTTTCAATGAGATTGAAGCCTTGCCTTCCTCCGTCGGCCAGTGTGTCTGCATGCGCACCTTTGCTGCAGATCACAACTTCCTCACCCAGCTTCCACCTGAGGTAGAGTATGCACACTAAAGTATATTTGTGGATGTGTGTGTGTGTGTGTGTGTGTGTGTGTGTTGAGTGGTGCAGCATGTCAGCCTGGTTTTCTCGGTTTCCTCCCCTCACAGATGGGCAACTGGAAGAATGCAACTGTGCTGTTTCTACATTCCAACAAGCTGGAGTCTTTGCCCGAGGAAATGGGTGACATGCAGAAGCTCAAGGTCATCAATCTTAGCAACAACAAGTGAGTCTGGACTGACAGTGTGCATGCATAATGAGGGTCAAGTGCAGGGACAAAATGCTGATTTTTTTTTTAATATATTTATTTTGGATTATTTTACTATTCTAAAAATCATTTTCATTTTCTGAGCAAAAAATTCAAATTGTTCTCCGGCTGCACATTCTCAGGTTTTTCTCCGTTTTATATCCTTATAATTTGAATCAGTTTGAGATTGTTCCATTGGTCAGACAGAACAAGACATTTAAAGATGTCACCGTGTGGTGTTGGATGATCAGCTGATTTAATCACAAAATAAAAAATATTCTGTTCTTGCAGTTCTTTTCTCTGCAGTTTTTGAAGGGTATTCCTTAGACTTCATTTTGAACTTTGTACATTGGTGAAAACAAATGAATGTCTTAGTTTCATTCTTGCAAGAACACACACACACACACACACACACACACACACACACACACACACACACACACACACACACACATATACACATACTCTGAAATATAACTTACTAATTACAACGTCATGAGCGAAGGATCTTAATTCTGGCCAGATTGAAAATGGGTTTGGAAACTAAAGCCTGATTGAGGTTTTAATCAGGGGTTTTCCATTCCTCCTGTCTGCTCTGTGCCAAGTACACTGAATAACTTTGGCCACCTCCCCACAGCACTGACTGTTTTTTGTTTTTTTGGGTTTTTTTTTTTTTTATAAGTAAAAATGAAATATAGCTGCAGACTAGCTTTATAGTGGGCCCTCGTAGATTAAATTTTGCTCACACAAGGAATTTTATATAGACTAAGATAAGACACATAACACGGAATGATATAGAACGTGCTTTGGGTTTGTGACTCTTTTAGTTTGCTGAGTACCTGTGTTTCTGTTCCACTGCAGGTTGAAGAATCTTCCTTACAGTTTCACTAAACTGAACCAGATGACTGCAATGTGGCTGTCTG
Source organism: Seriola dumerili (assembly GCF_002260705.1). Taxonomy (NCBI): domain Eukaryota; kingdom Metazoa; phylum Chordata; class Actinopteri; order Carangiformes; family Carangidae; genus Seriola; species Seriola dumerili. The sequence continues at coordinate 750,296 of NW_019176100.1, forward strand.
AAAATCAGGTAAGATCACATGTATTATGAATAAAACACAAAAGGTGCTACTGGGTTCAGAGCTGTGAGACAACGGTCCGTGCTATAGAGACTGTAATTTTAGCGGGTTTACGTGACTGGCCACTGTATTAAGGTATAAATTAATCTACCTAAGTCAAGTAGCTCACAGGAAAACACATTAAAAATGCAGCAAACCACTTCCAGGAGGACATTTGATCGAAACGTGCCAAATGGCATCGCAGGTCGGATGGTGAAACCCTAAACTCTACATCTTCAAAGTGTGGGAGGATCCTAATGAATGTCATGACCGTAGTAAATGTTTAAGGGCTTACAGTATGGTGATGTAGATGAGCCTGTCAAGCCTGTCAAAGTGGTATGACACGAACCTGAATGACGAGGTCTGTTTATGAGATAAGGCAGCAGCAGCTAGTCGGAAGTAAGGCGGACTTAAATGAGAGATCAGGGTACTTGAAATTTGGACTTCTGCCTCGGCCAATGTGGCCCTCGACCGGACACAAGATAAGACTAACTGAAGTGGAAATGTCTGAGTGTGGTCAGCTCGTGTGTGAGGAAGTGTGTTGGAGTCCTACTTTGTTAAAGCAGTGTAGCTTTGCGTGGGAAAGGAATTGTGGAACTACTTATAACAAGCTTAGCAGAGCGGTTTTTATGTGTGCAAAGGAAAAGTGAGGTTGGAGAAGACTGCATTGCTGCAGTGTGTTTGTGTTTCCCAGCTTATAAATATTTCTAAATTACAGTCTGTTGATTCTTACTGCATTATACAAATCAATTATTCATGCCTTTTTCTCATCCTGGCTGGACTATTGTAGGTCTCTGTTCGAATGTCTAAACAAATTGTCACAGAAAAACTGCAGCTCTATGAGACTGCTGCAGAAAAACTGCTGTTCAGATCAGCTGTGGAGCCCACATCTCCCCTGTCCTGGCCTCAGGTCAGCTGCCTCTTGAATACTGAATAAAATTTTTCTTATCACTTACGAGGCTCTCCACAGTCAGTCTTTCTGAATTCTTAACAGGATGCTGCGCAGGCAGGGCTCTAGGGTCATATAACCAGGGCTTTACGGCCGTGCTTTTGTCTCCAGGCTCGTGAATCAGCTTTCATATAAACATGAGATCTATCAAGGTGGCTGTTTTTAATTTTGTCTGAAATCTTATTTGTACAAACAGTTCTTTTACAGAGGTTTTTGGGGCATTATAGTGTGTGAGGATGGTCATTTCCTTCAATTTTACAGACTTGTTAAAAACTTTGCGACACCATAAAGGTGCTATATAATTTAGCTTTACTTACTGGGTGTCAGGAGCCCAGCACATGTCGTGTCAGCAGGGCAGAAATTAAACCCAAAAGAGGCAACATGCACTGAGACACAAGGAGCAGGTGCCACATTTGTGACGGGGCCTAGGGAACACTGATGGGGCTTCAACAAGGAATGGATGATGGGAAGAGGCGTCCTGATGTACTTAAGTAACGTCCCAGTCGAAGCAGATTAGAAGGAAAGAAACTCCGTTCTGAATAACTGTGGAGAGTTTGGAGGAAACATCATTCGGTGCATCTTGGGATGTGTTTTTCCCTCCATCGTCTTTTGCGTGATGTCGACCAGTTTACTTGCCACGCAGGAGCGAGGCACAGAGAGAACACCGGGACACTCTTTGTGCACTGAGGGTCGTGAAAGTGAAAGTCCTGCTGATTGCAGTTAGCACATGCAAACCTACTTTTTGTCTCCCGCAGTCAAAGCCGCTGATCCCTCTCCAGAAAGAGGAGGATCCAGAGACGCACAAAACCGTGCTGACTAACTACATGTTCCCGCAGCAAACCAGGACTGAGGACTGTGAGTACTGTGCACTCAACAAGACTTAATTTCTCTTTTATATTCTCCCATGATTCATCTGACAGACGCTCAAACTGCAAATGTTTCTGACCTGTTTTCATTAATCAGTTCTTAGCAGTAAAGCTGGGTATTAAAGACTGGGGCTCGTTAATTAATCAGTGCTACCAAGCAGTCATTTAACTCACAGAACTTTACTTGTATGACTCATATGAGCACAATTTATAAGATAAAACCAAGGTTGGGGAAGTTGACGGTACATATCCAGTTTGAAAATAAAAAAGTTGAATAAAATAAGTCACTAAGATCAAATTTTTAGGTAAAATAAATGAATTTGAATTTTGATGTCAGATTCTCAGGCCTCACCATGACTACAGCTACCATCTGCATCATAGCAGTCCTACAGGTGACCTGCAGGGATCCCTGAATCCATATTTGATGAGGGTCCTCGTTACCTGAGACCAAGGCTGCAGAAGAAACACTAGTCTCCTTCGCTTGTCAAGCAGCTGTTATTTTGGTTTGGTTTCCTGTTGCACCAGACAGCTTGCACTGACCCTGATGCAGCTCAGCTTCAGAGTAATTAGCGGTTCAAGATCTGCATGCTTGAACTGCTGAGATGGTTGAGAGTCAGCTGCTTGATTTTTAAGATAATGTTGCACCACCACAAAGGTGGCTGTAGTTCTCACCTCTATTTGCTCTCTGCCAGTCATCTGCTTTGTACCATTTTCCATAGTTACTTAGTGGGAATTTTTCCAAAAGGGCTTTATCTGTTTCCTTGTCCTTTTCCTGAGAAGCTGGAATAAGTCATGACCTGACTGCCATTATTATGTTTTACTACTCGTTGATATGGAGAGTACACACCAGGTGACTCATATTATCCACTGCACATTCACAATCTGGTGTGCGGTGTTAAAGTTGTAGACAACCACTTCTTGATATGATCTAAGTTTAGCTGATGTCGGCTTAGAATTAGAAATTAGAAATCTAAAAGTGAGATCACCTTATCAGAATTTAGTTGCATGATGGTGAGACTCTCTGTCTGTAGGATGTAGTGGTATCTAGTTCTAGATTCTAGTGATTTACACTAATGAAAACATAAGTATAAATATTATTCTACCAATAGATCCCCCTTAATCTTAGACACTGGTCCTTTAAATATCTACATACAGAGATAAAGAGCATTTTAACACAGGAAACCACACTGACTGATTTGCACTCTAGATCTTGACTAGCTTTTAATTACAGTGTACAAACGTGTGTGTGCAAACCTGAGAAAATGACATCAACTTCCAAAAAAACAGAAGGGCATGTATTTGCAATGATGCTCTTGGTCAAGTTTCAAATTGGTTGCACCCATTGCCACAGACATGACAGACACAACAGAGAGAGCAGAGCAGCAATGCAAGATGCTATTGCAGAGTCTCAGGAAAGCGGCAATATTAGAACCACAACCATCGTGACGTCATTTTCACAGCATTCTCGCTTCTTCCTTACCAACACATTAAAGTCACACAGGAGTGATAGCGAAGGCAAGAGATCGAGCCAAGTAAATTTGTTGCGCAAGTACTGTACTTTTTATGTTTTTGCAATAAATTTGCCCTTTTGCATTTTATAATTTAGCTGGATTTCAAAATAAAGTTCCTTTTTTTTTTTTTTTTTTAAATACTCTTTCATTTGAAAGCAGTTTATGAGAACAACACTTCCAAGAGCTCAAAGGGGTTGACTTCAGTATTTCAAGTTCCTCACACACAACTTTCTATTTATTGGCAGGCAGTCATGTTGTCTTTGCACCACCTTGTGGTCAAAGTCAGATTTGCATGAACTGAACTCAGTGGGGATGACTTACAAAGCCTTAATTAAAAGCTAAGAAATTATTCTCATCCTGATTTCTGCTTCTTTCTTCTTCTTCTTCTTCTTTTTTTACACAGACATTCCCAACTCTGACTCTGAGAGCTTCAATCCGACTCTCTGGGAGGAACAACGCAAGCACCGAGCTCAGGTGGCCTTTGAGTGCGACGAGGACAAGGATGAGAGAGAAACACCCCCAAGGGTTAGTGTCCCACATTTGTCACTGTTCACATAATTGGGAAAGGAAAATGACTGTGGTGACATGATTTACCACAGCTGCAAGGGCCATTAAAGCAGAGTTAGGCAACAACCTTCACTTTGTTGTAGCTGTTTTCACATAAAAGGTCCCTCATGTCCCATTTTCTGCAACTTTTTTTTGTAGTAAAACATTGTTGGAGGTCATAGGAGATCTTTACTCGCCGTATTTGACAGATGGCTCTAAGCATAAAACTAAAAGTTTCCTAAAACATTCATCCTTAGTGCCAGTTTATCTCGGGGAAATGTGTCTGTGTGATATTGAATGCACGTCATGCACATCGCTTTCCACGTAGCTCCCATTGAACACTCACTGGTTGTCCAGACCGAGTGGGGAAAATCATCTCTTCAAACTAACATTTCACCTCTCCCAGTGTCGTCACATTATTTTTGATTTGAAGTCTGCTTGTATTCCTCCAGGAGGGAAACCTGAAGCGCTACCCCACACCGTACCCAGACGAGCTGAAGAACATGGTGAAGACCGCCCAGTCTGTGGCTCACAGGCTGAAGGAGGATGAGTCAAGTGACGAGTCGGGGAAAGATCCAAAACCGATCGAGAGGAACCATATTGGAGTGCAGGACGTGGGTGTTAAGGTAAGGACGTGGGTGTTTTTATTCACCTCACTTCAATTCCTTTTTAATAAAACACATTTGCTACATCCAAGTGAAGGAATATTTTTTAATACAAAATCATGACCTCCTGGACTGTGGTTGCGCAGGTGATAGAGGCGCCTTGCCCCAACGGTATGCCGTCAGACAAGGAGCGCCAAGTATCCGCCCACAATCCCTCTGCACTGGAATCAAAAGACACCTCAGACACGTCTTACAGCTCCCAAAGAGTCCCACTCAAATCCTCAGAGGGCTCCATGATGAACCATGAGGACACACTGGAGGTACGCAAATATTTAGCCCTCAAAATTATTAGGAGTTCTCACAATATAAAGTAAAGCAAGAACGTAATGAAGCTTTATCTGAAAAATGCAGCTTTAAGAAAACGATTGTTTTTCTTCAGGATTCCGAGGAGCTGTCGGATGAAGAGGAGGAGATGAAAATTGCAGAGATGAGACCGCCTCTTATTGAGATCTCCATCAACCAGCCTAAAGTAGTGACTTTAAGTAAGGACAAAAAAGGTAAAGATTTTGTTTGAGTCCTCGACATGTAGTATTTGAAGTGGACAAGTGATATTGTCGAGATACCGTACACTCACTGATATTTCTCATGGACAGACGATGGGAAAGACGCAGACTCTCTGCTGGATGACACAGTGGCCAACAGCAACCAGAACAACAGTAACTGTTCATCACCGTCCCGCATGTCCGACTCAGTGTCTCTGACCACTGACAGCAGTCAGGACAACTCTCTGTGCACCCCCGAGAGAGAGGCAAAAATGCCCTTCCTCCCAAAGAGCCGGTAGGTATCATTCTTCAACATGTTGAACACGGAGTAATAAAGAAGACTCTTCTCCTGCTGCGTACTACAAGTTCTTATTTTTTTCCTACGTTTTAGGCAAGAAGATGAGAATATGAACCAGCCTAAAGACACCACCCCTCTCCTCCATAATGGTAACGGCTCTGAAACGTCTCTTCAAGCCCTTTTGAAAACCCAGCAGACCCCGCCAGAAAAACTGGGCGACTACGACCTGTCCATGGAAGCCAGATTGGCCTTCATTGAGAAGGGAATTAACAACGGCATGGAAAACGCCTACACCAAGTGGGACCAGATCAATATGAACGTGTCCAAGCTGCCGACCGACAACATGGTTCAGCTGGATGAGCTGGGCAAAACCAAGAATGGTTCAGTGGCCCGGGATGACTTAGACAGCAAGCAGGGTTTTAGCAATGACAACCTGGAGCATTTACAGAATGGAAACCAGCAGGTCAGTGACTGCATCAATAGTCTGGGGAACAAAAGTCAAGCCATGAGAGTGGAGACATCTGCTGTGCATGTGGCCTCGACAGGCGTGACAGCCAGCAGTGACATGTCTCTGTCTCGCAGCACAGAGGAACTGTCTCCAGATAAAAGGTGCCATCCCCCACAGGTGATGAAGTCTCACAGCGTCAGCAACATAGAAACAGGGGGCATGAGGCTGTACTCCTTTGAAGGGGACGATGACTCCTATGATACGGCAGCAATGACGAGGATGGCAGGAGCCGGTCCGGGCCCAGGAGCTCAGGGCCAGAGCATAGTCAGGAGCAAGTCAGCCAGTCAGCTACTCAACGAGCAGACTCTCCAGGTCTACCCCAGCTCTTCTGCATCTTCCTCAGACCTGCTCTCCTCCTCTAAGCCTCCTGCCAGCACCAGCAGATATCCAGCCTCCTCCAGCATGGCCATGGGCATCCCTCCTCCTCAGTACAACATACAGTACACAAGCAGTGCCATGCCAAAAGACGGCCTCTGGTCCCAGAGAACGCCCATGCCCCCGGAGCACCAAGGCTACCTCCCTCCTCCTCCTCCTCCACACTCACTAGCCAACACCAACTACTCCAATCGTAATCAGGCGCCGCCGTACCCTCTACAGCCGCAGCAAAGGGGGCCTTCCATGGCTCCCAAACCCAGTGGCGACATGTGGGCTAAGGAGAGACTTCATTCTTCTGGCAGCCAGCCGAGAAGCAGCACTCTGCAGAGGCAAAGCAGCACCACGTCCACGGCTTCCATGGGTGACCCCAGGCGCATGCAGGTGCCAGAGGGGGAATACATGACATACAGGGACATTCACACCCTCGCCAGGGGGCCGCTGGCGATGAGCCAGGCCATGCAGAGACCCCTGTCAGCTCGCACATACAGCATCGATGTACCCGGAGCTTCCAGGCCTCTCGGCGCCAGGCCGCAACCCCACGAGCTTCCAGAGAGGACCATGTCTGTCTGCGATTTCAATTACCAGCACGGCAGCCCCAGCAAGAGGCCCAACACCAGGGTGAAGTCCGAGCACTCGCTCCTGGACGGCCCTGGACAGGTGTCAGGAGGGGTGGGAGGAGGAAGGGTGCCAGCAGACTGGAGAGACCAGGTGATGCGGCACATCGAGGCCAAGAAAATGGAGAAGGTATAAAAGTACTAAGATAAAACTGCCAGCTTCCAGAACAATGAACTGTCAGTGTTTTTGTGGTGGATAACCCATGACCAGATCACTCTGAGGGAACCAACAGTATAAACATGCTCCTCCTCACACGCAATGTTGCTAAAATTACTTCATTAGTGCCAAAGACCATCACAACATTATGTGAATAAGATTAAAATATATAAAAAGCCTTTTCTTTAGTCCCTTTTTAAAGGATTGTTTCACCTACACAAATAGTAAAAAAAAAACACACCATCTCAGATCTTCATAGCTTTGCAGAGAGCTTTTGTTTTATTTGTCCTGGTTTAAAAAAAAAAAAAAAAAATCTTTCTCTGACATTTGTGCCGCCAGCCTGAAACAATAAGACTCACGGCACTGAACAGTTACAGGTAAAGATTCAGCAGCAGAAACAACGACTCGGTTAATGTGAATAATATCAACATTTTTGTTACTGGAACGACTTTCTACTGAAGAAATATTCCGTGCTGTTGATAGTGTTGGGTGAATTATAGATGTTTTTCAGGAAAGAGATGTTCCTGAAATTTGTTAAATGTAATGTTTCAGTGTTTTGAGCACCACAAATGAAATTTAATTCACCTCTTATTGTTTAGGGACATCTCAAAACCAAAGCTACCTGTATGGATAAACACCATTACAGAACTGACCCTTTACGTGACGTTGCCTACTAACCCATCTGTGTGCAAGATGCTTCTGATTCTCTGCATGTTTTGTCTGTTTATGCTGTGTAAACCTTTCTGTTGTGTCTTTTTATGTCGTTCTCATTTGGTGGATTGCATGGCCACCGCTGACATGTCGGTTGGTGCTGGTTGTTCCGTGTCGTCCGCTCTGTTCAGAACGCACTGTCTCGCTCCTATAATTCCAATACCGCTCCGCTGAGCTGGTCTCACTACGGCAGCTGTAGGGATATGCATGCCAGCCGAGGGTCTCTGGTCTTTAATGCCAGAGAGGGACAGCCCTACGGAGCTCTGGGCTTCTGTGTGAGTACTGTGAACTTGGTAGTTAGCTCCTGCAGCTCATACTAAGCCGGTGCGCCCAGATCATGCTAGTTTCACATCCTTTAGAAGAAAAGGGAATGTCTGTTTCCTTCTCTCCTTGACGTTGGGAAGTGATCACTGACCCTCAGTCATCTTTCACTTGTCCTTTTATAGACAAATGAAAGTATACATTATTTGTCACGACCACAAACCCCCTTCCTAGCACATGTGATGTTTCCTCAGAGTAGAAAATAGATGTATTCTAACAGGGTGCTTGTGTAGCTCGTTCTTGTTTAAGCCAAATAGACTTGTTTAAAAGGGGACCACTTGTTTTTTGTACCATCATCCAGTTTGTTGAGTGGCTTCACTGCAGAATCAGAGACAAATGAGAGACTGCAGCAGATCTGCAGCTAAGTGAAACTACTTCCTCACAAAATTTACAAGCTGTGTGTAGCACACCTAATTTTATCTACGGCTCATTCTATGGAAAAAAAAAATGGGTTTGTCTGTTCAGTCAGAGGCTTGGATTTCCAGTGACACATTCACAGCAAGTCTGTGTTTCCTCTGAATCCCGCTGACAACAGAAAGTGTCACCCTAAGCTGTGATGTGACAAGCCTGTTCGCATAAATTAAGCTCTTTTTCATTAGGCTCAGTTTCTCTCTAAGGAAACCCTACCTTGTTTTGCTCTTAAGTTGATAACCGGATATGTAATATGAGTGTTATATATGGTACAAAACGCCCCCTTTTAAACCTGCCAGCTTCTTTAACATCATAGCCATTATTCGTGTGCGTTCTCCCTCCACCCTGCTGCACTCCAATCATCCTGTGATTGTAATGAATCTCAGCAACCGTGATTTTCTTCTCCTTTTTAACTGTGCTTCAAATCCTCACTTTGCTCCTTCATCATCTTCACTCCAACTTTCAATCACTTCAGAATCACCTCTCACTTTGTGTGTGGGGATGAAAACTGTGTTTGAGGAAGGTAAGTGGTAGAAATCTGCATCTAAGTGATTTTTTAGAAAGTGGTTTTTAGAAACTGTAGAGGAGGGTTTAAAAAGAAGATAGATGTCTGAGTGTGTTGTGTAACCTCTTCCCCACTTGACATTTATGATTCACTTTATCTCCAGCAGGCTAATACTCACAATTACATGCTGCTTAGTGTCTGAATAGAGGCTAAGCACAGTTTAATCTCAGCTTTTCATCATTTTAATCAGATTCCTCTCTTCTAAATCTACACCTCACTGCCTAATGTCATTACCCAACATGAAAAATGTTAATGTCACTCTCTAATTGCGTGCCATGTCTGTTATCCTTTGTTGTAAATAGGTTTTAGTGGAGCGAGGTTTGGGTGTATTGTTTTTGTATTAATCATCAATTTCCTCTATTTCAGGATGATGTGTACAGTCCCCAAGGGCAGCAGAGCTACACCCTGGACCCCCACAGAAAAGTAGGTCTTGTACATGTAGGGGCAGATGTTTGGCTGCCGAGCAAAAAGACAAAAAGAGATTGTGAAATTCAAGAACTCGCTGATTGTGAAATGACTCTCGGATCTGCAGGTTGCCAGAAAATCCTGCAGAAACACGCTCCTTCATCGCTGTGTGCTTTTGTTTTCCCAGGTGCCTTTGATGAACGGTCAGATGGGCTCTTCCGGTCGTCCTCAGATGAGCCAGGCGCCCATGGCCCGCCACCCTTCCAGAGAGCAGCTCATTGATTACCTGATGCTCAAAGTCTCCCAGCAGCCCCAAGGGCCCCCACGCATCCCGCACGACTCGATGCAGCAAGAGGTTTGTATGAAATTACTTGTGGAAACACTGAGATACATGCGAGTTATCTGCTGCTACTTTTTATATTTCATACATATAGTATTTGATTATACATATTATCTTTTATTTTATTATATTATTTATCTTTTTTAAGTATTTGGTTCTTCACATTTTGCAATTAGTTTTCCTTTCTTTGCACTGTCCACTTTGCTGCTGTGACGCTGCAAATGTCCCCACTGTGGGACTAATGAAGGAATATCTTATCTTATCTTATCTTATCTTAGATGCTGAAAAGTGAATTTGAGTAAGTTAGGCCGTAAGAATCTGAATATCCTTTTGAGTCATTTAGTTTCATATACACATTATCTTCGAAGCCAGCTAAAGAAGTAATTTCTTGCTGTGGTTTTTCAGTCTAATACAGGAGAATTGTGTAATTAACAATGAACGACTGTGAATAAACGTCTCATGAAAGTATGTGGGTGTGTTTCAGATGCGTGTGAAAGTGGAGAAGAATCCAGAGCTGGGTTTCAGTATATCAGGAGGAGTGGGAGGTCGAGGAAACCCATTTCGTCCAGATGACAATGTAAATTCACACCAGTGATTTATATTTCTTAGCGAGCTGCGCTGAGTTCCATCAATATCTGTTTGATTTTTAAAGAAATCCTCATTTCCTGTTTGTTCATTTACCACAGATTTAAGAGTTGTTTGACTGCAGCTGATGATTTAAATATTTTCCATCATTTCAGGGTATATTTGTGACAAGGGTCCAGCCTGAGGGACCGGCATCCAAGATTCTTCAGCCTGGAGATAAAATTATCCAGGTATTCACAATATCACAAATATCACAAAGCTCTTTCCACAAAGTTAAAAATCTGCCGGGACGTTTTCATCAACCCTCTTTTCTTTTTTCTTTTTTTTTTCTTCTCCCACAGGCAAATGGATACAGCTTTGTGAATATCGATCATGGGAATGCAGTGTCCCTCCTCAAGACATTTCCAAACACTGTGGATTTGATTATCGTAAGAGAAATGCAAGCATAGACTCAACTGAAACTGACCTCCGAAGGGGTGGGGTGGGGGTGCTATGAGAGGAAAGAAGAAGAAGAAGAGAGACATTTATGTTGACTCTCATATTTTTATACACAGAAGAGGCTGATCTGTTGATACCTGTTGGGACTATTTATACTAGAGATCTTGGGAGCCTTGATTAAACGGGGAAAACCACTGAATGTAGTGGATCAAAGTGAGACAGCAATGAACATCTGCAAGTACGAGTCCTCAAAAGGCCATCACTGTGGTATATACAGTATATTTTTATACAAAAGAAGCTGAAGATATGACCTGCTCTGATGCAAATAATTACTGTGGTCTCTGTACAGATCATCTTTTCTTTTTTTTTCTTTCTTTTTTTTTTAGTCCAAAACTCATAAATCCTTTGTCATAAATTGGGATTTATTTCTGCGGATAGACATGAATTGACCACTAGGGGGGCAGGGCTCCCTCTCTTCTGTCATCCACTCTGCCTTTCTTTCTTTTCTTTTGTTTTTTTCTTTTTTTTTAATTTAAGATGTTGAAACGAGCGATCTTATGTGGAGGACAGTGTTATGTGCTTTTCATGTGGAGACGAATGTAGATCAAGGTGGTTTTTTTTGATTTTGTTTTTTGTTTTTTGGAGAGATTTTTTTCTCTCTCTCTCTCTTCTTGCAAGATCAAAGAGGTTGAGAAGAGGACATCATCCACCCTCTGCTTCCATAAACCTGTGAAGACCCTCCAGCGTACAGACACCTGTCCTCAGTCCATCCCAGATATCCTCACAGCAACTCACCTGCTCAGCATATCACCTGGCCTGACCACTACCTGTGCTGTGTGGGGGAAAAAAAAATCCTTCGCAGTTTAAATGAATCACAGCTTTCAGATGTTGAAGAAATGCACTCTGCATGTGATCATTTAGTGAGACTGGAAAATGGAATGGAAATTCAGATATTTGGGGAACATGAGAGTAGAGAAGTGTATTTGCTCAGCCTTAATCTGCTTTGCCAGTCAGAAGCTTTTGTTTAAAGGAATAGTTCGACATTTTTGGGAAATGCACTTATTCACTTCAAGGCAGATCATTAGAAGATTGAAACTACAGGTAGCAGCCGGTTAACTTAAAAGTTATCACATAGACAGGAAACTATGGGTGTGGGGGGGGCAGCTAGCTTAGCTCTGTCAAAAGGTAACACAGTCGGTATGCTAGTATCTCTAAAATCCAGTAATTAAGAAAATAAGCTATGCCAACAAGCGATTATGCACATTTCCTAAAATGTAAAACTGTTCCTATAAGCGGAGAAAGGTGTGAGTTGTGCTAGTTAACCAAAGCAAGTTTGGAAGTTGTGGACAGAAGGCAAAAGCAGGAGACGACTAAAGAAAGATATTCGAATAAGAACAGGTCAACGTTTTCACGTGTTTTATTTTTAAGGGCTTCATCTCTCAGGCAGCCACTGATGAGATGAGTGTTTGTTTGTGTTTTAAGGGGTTTCGGCATCTGGCAGTTTTAAGTTTTTACATGGGAGAAGACCACAGTTTGCCTTTTGTGTCTATACAAATGTTTTTTCATGCTTTTTACTCATCACTTTGGAGCAGCATCTCAGTCTTTTTGTTTGTTTTCTTTGCTGTACAGAGAATAGAGTTGGGAGAAGCAAGTTGTCAAGTGCCATAGACCTTGAACTGTTTGAATAGGGGAGGACCCCTGACCCCAGAACCCAAGCAATATTCACACGTTCACAACCTTTGAGTACATTTGCAGCATAATGGCTTAGAAGCAATATTTAAAGCCTTTATTTTCATTCAGAAAAGCAACATCAGATAGCATTTTTAAAAAAAAAAGATACACAACCTTTTAGTAATCCCTGATGATTTTACATGATTTTTTTATTGTGAAAAAAATCTTTTTTTTTTTTTTTTTTTTTGTAATGAAATGGCACAGGAAATATGTACGGTAGTGCTAAAGAAAAAAAAAAGATTTCTCTGCATTGTGTAAAGGTGAATGTTTGTGTCACTTTGCCCAAGGCTTTGTACTGTCTGTTGCTTCGAATACCACAACTCCTGGTGTTCATTTGTGCAAAAATAATCAAGTTACACTGTTGGAAAAACTAATCCAGTCACAGCTGCATCTCAGAACTGTGTCGGAGGGAAAATGTGTGTTTTAAAGGCAGTGTCGTCAAATTTTACAGTTGCATGAAATCAGCCTGTTAATATTCATTCACTGGTAAATAACTCTTCAGTGAGACGTGTTTCCAAAACAAATGGAAATGAGAGAATTCACACATCAAGTAATGACCCCCATTAATTCCAGCAGTACATTTGCGACCACTGAATTGTTTGTACAATATATATAATAGGATTTTAATTTTTATCCCTTTTAATGACATTAGTCGTATTGTTTAAAGTTAGCTGTTGGAAAGTGAAGCTGTACCCTCAATTTTTAAACTCAATCTAAAATTGGTAAAAATTTTATTCAAATGACAATGTAATGAGCATTTTTCCCAAATGTTTTCACACACATGTTATATTTGACACGGATGAACTGTTGTTTTATATTACTTGTTTTAATTCTGTTGGTGATATCTGTTGACTTTCCAAGAGTAGGGGGGAAAAATTTCTGGGGTAATGGTCACTTTATATTCATGGCAAAAAACGTGCAGTCTGACATTGTAGACAATCTAGGGAGATAAAACATGTTGTCACATTTTCTTCATCCATGTTGGTCTGTTTCTTACGCTCCCTTATTCTTATTTATTTAGCAGTCTTCTGTGGACTTTAGACCTTACTAATCAAATTGTAAATACTCTAAAAAAAAATTTAAAAAAACAATTGAGAAAAGAGTTAACAATGGCATTAGTGACTTGCGATTGTAAAACCAGCAATAAATTGCAATGCAGAGGCACCTGTTTTAATGTATAGCTAGTATTTCTAAGGTTTCTCTGGAAACAGCCACAGTGAGATGATTGATATGCATTTATCCAACATTCCAGATTTTGTACATAATTACCTGTTTCTGAAGTAACCTGTGGAAAATAAACTAATGCTCTTTAACAACGGTTCTTTTTTTTATTATTATTTATTTTATTCTCTGGGTTTGGTGAAGGGATGATTACAAAACTGGAATGACCAGAAGAGTAAATAAATAACACGGTACATACAAGAAGAAGAGTGTGTGTATTACACTGATACAGTAAATGAAATGTATATTCTTATATTAAGAGTGCAGCACCAGTAATGCCACAGTCACCAGTTAATGTCCTCCTAACTGCACTGCTGCTCTGCCATACCCTGCAGCTCAGCCTGGCAGGCGGTCCTGTAACACGCAGTTACTGGGTGTTGCCACAGGGAGGCACTGCAGGGGATTTGGTGGGGGAGAGACTGTGCTGGCAGGGAAACCATAAACATTCTGCTACACCTTTCACCTCTGGATGGTGTTCAGGCCTGTTGCAGCAACTCAGAGAGGAAAGTGCCAACACTTACTATGACTACACACACCGTGAGGCAATACCACAACACACAAGTTCCACTGTCCCACAAACATAATGTTTATTTATTTATTTTTAAGCCGGAGAAAGTTTTATCCATCCAGCACTTTACTTCAGACAGACAAGATAGTAAATTATGAAAGTTTCCACTGGTCTTAATAGAACATACTGTACATACTTATACATACATATATACTGTAACAATGGAATTCAATAATGTGTTCTATGAATTATGTGCCATTGGCAGCATATAGCATATACAGAACAGGATGGGGCCAAGGATGATGTAAGGAGTTTGCTAGTTTAGTCCAGTGATTCCCAACCTAGGGATTGGGCCCGTCCAGAGGCTCACAAGATAAATCTGTGGGATCGTAAGATGATTAATGAGAGAGGTGAGAGAGAGAAAGAGAAAACAAAGTTCAGATACACATATCTGTTTTTAGCTTATGGACTTTTTATTAATTTATTTAGATTTTTTTTAAATAAAGCTGTGAAGTTTAGAGGTGACATGTCTCCTGGGCTATAATGGATCAAAAGCCAAAAAAAAGAGGCTGGGAACCATTGTTTTAATCTTTGAATAATGCATTTTATGCTTATTATATTTGTTTTGTGTGTAAAATCTTATATGAAAAAAATATTGGTAAACATTTATATCTTGCATAATAAATGTTGGGCAGTAAAAGTACAATGTTTCCCTCTGAAATGTGATGAAGCAGGTGTATAAAGTAGAAAATGGAAATACTCCCTGGGTAGTAATGTACTGAGCAACACTGTAGGGGGCGGTAGTACGACTCAACGTTTATTCTCCAACCCTGTTAAAAAAATACGAGGAAGCCAGTGATAGCTTTCTCTTCGCCCGCCTGGATGCTCTGTGTAATAGCACCGAGCTGGGTGACTGAGAAATAAATATTGTACGAATACTAATCTTAAATTATTGTCAACGTATTTATCAGTGTTTCACAATGAGCGGGATACCGGGGACCGCTGTCGTCCAGGTCACCAACCTGTCCTCGGCCGTGAGCAGCGAGCAGATGCGCACTCTGTTCGGTTTCCTGGGAGACATCGAGGAGCTGCGGCTCTACCCGCCCGAGTAAGCGCAACTTTCTCCGGCACGGCTAGCCAGGCAACACCGCGGATCTGCGGCCTTTCTGCGGATCCACACTAGACATTAAAATTAAACAGTCGCGGGTGTAATAACTAACTAACCCGATTTTTCTCCTCTTTGTTTTTCTCTTTCACAGCAATGCCCCTCTGTCTTTCTCGTCCAAAGTGTGCTATATTAAGTACCGAGACCCCTCCAGTGTTGGTGTGGCGCAACATCTCACCAATACTGTTTTTATTGACAGAGCTTTGATAGTAGTGCCATGTGCAGAAGGTGAGTGCAGCCGGTTTCGTTCAAACACATAAAAATGAAATGTCTGACTTGTCTCAGTGGACTTTCTATGGCCTGCTCCCCTTCAGTTCAGTCGTTTTGTTGTTTTTTGGATGAATTCTTGGGTTTTATTTTTCTTTTATTCACATGGAAAATTGGCAAGTTGTGCACTATTATTTGACACAGGTAACTGGTTGTATCACCTCACTAAATCCCTAGCTAGCTAATTTCCTATAGCGCCCAGCTAAGGTTTGTCTTTGGTGTCACATGGTGGTTTTATACAGAAAACATTAGAGCTATGGTGAGTGTTTTTTTTTGTTTTTTTTTTAAAGCTGCAAGACACTGTATTTATAAGGTTAACCTCACTGTAAAGACTGGATTCTCTGGAACAATTAGCTTGTGTATTTACCATAAGAAACTGCCATTAATGTTACTTGTTTTATGGGAATTACTAAATAAATCCATGGCAACTCTAGCTAATTTAATCACCTTTCTCTCTTTCATTTTTGGTGCTCTGTTTCTTTAAAATTTCCCTCCCCTTTGGTGCCACTGTTGTTCCCATGTGTACAGTCAAAAATGATATCACCTCTAACTTGATGCTTTTTGTCCACGTGACTTGGTGCTGGATGGCTACTGAGTTTATTAATTTGGTTTTGTATGTTTTTTCTGTGTGATTATGTGTGCATATCAGATGACTAGACTGGCCCAGCTGTTACACTACACTAGCCTGAGTCAGGCATTGTTTTCCAAGCCACTATCCCCGATCGGGCCAACGCAGCCTTCAAGGGGGAATGTGACCAGGAGAATAGCCCGCTGAACCTTCCAAGATGGACACCTTGTCTCTTTTTATTTATTTTTCTTTTCTTTTGGTTTGTTTCCTTTCATACTTTCCCATGTTGTCCACTCTCTACTGTCTCTATCTAGAAACTACAGTATTGCTTATCTCTAGCGTTGTGTTTATATTTGTTATTTTGGTTTGTTGTTTTGATTATTGTCCAACCCCCACCCCCCTCTCTCTTTCTGCTACAGCTGCGGCTTGTGTGTGATTGAATTCTGTCCAGGTTGCTACGGCATACCGGTGGGATGTGTATCACACATGGGATGCTAGGAGGATCACTAACCCTTTACTCTCTTGTCTCCTTCTCCTGTTGATGTAGTGAGGGGCTAGACGTTGTAAAAGTGAGACCCAGTAATAAAACCTTTACCTCATTTGAAGATAGAATCTTTTAAATTCTATTTGCACTTTTGATCTGGAGAGATTTAGGAGTTTTTCCCTCACATTACTACCCTACAGCTCTGATGTGGATGTTTAGTATTTAATAATAACACAGAATTTATCCATTTTACATCATTTCCTCTCTGAACCTGGAAATTCGTGACACATGCATTAATGTTTTGCGTCGTTATTTGTTTAGCACTAGGAAACTTGTCGCATTGCATAAATGGTCATTCATGCTCAGTGCCTCCAGCTATAATGAACTGAATTTGTAGTTATTTTGTCTCTTTTTAGTTGTACTTTACCCTTCTCCTTCAGCAGATTTTAACCCACAGTGGAATGAGCACAGTTCCTAATTTGGTTGTTTTTTATAGCTAAGTCTTGGCTAACATTTCCTACAGTTCTTAAAATTGTTGTTCTTTTCTGTATCTGATGTTCTGTGTGCTATTAGTGATGCAGCCATTGGGGTTGTCTTGTGTTGCACACCTTTCCAACACTGCGAAACGATCGCCCCACGGAAAAGCGCCCATGCTTGATATCGTATGGTTCATGACCAATATGTTTCCAGTACAGGTGACCCATGCATCAAAGTGTTGACTCATTCTCTGCATTGTGTTTTTTTTTTCTTTTTTTGATCTATGAAAAGAGACCAAGGACAAAATCAGTGTTCTTTTGTTTGTGAAAAAAAAAGTTAAGATTTTTGCACTTGATTGAAAATAATAATTCAGATTGACTGAGAAGAATAATGTAATAAAAGCAAAGTAAGGATGCTCGGTCTCCAGTATACCATGAGTAGACAGTAGCACACTTGTAGGCTGGATGGGGAAGTGTATGCTCTCTTTCTCTCTAGAATACAGTGGGCTAATTGTGCAGACATAGAGGAAACAGAGACGAGTCCCTCTATTGCCTTCACTAATATCTGCCTCTGTCCTGCAGGGAAAATCCCAGAGGAGGCCAAGGCCTTGTCACTTTTGGCACCTGCCACTCCAGTACCCAGTCTGATTCCTGGCGGGGGACTGCTACCAATCCCTACTCCAGCTCCGCTTCAGAATGTGAGTCAGCATCTTGTAGCTCTCCTGTTGCCGTGTCGTCCGTGTAATTCTCTGTCGTGTAAGTAAAACCAGTGTGTGTTTTCCACTTTCAGCTCAACCTTCCAGTAGTGAATCGGATGCCGGCCAGTCTTGACCCCACAGCGTCAGTGCAGTCCCAGCCCCCCCTCATGGGGAATGTGGATCCCTCAAAAATCGATGAAATCAGGAGGACGGTCTATGTTGGCAACTTAAACTCACAGGTAACATGATGTTAAATCTACCAGAAACTCTCATAAGGCTGTGACCTCCAACTTGTTTACTGTGGTTTAAGCAAACTGGAGGCAATCCTAATCAATCAGCAGCCCCAGTCTGGTTCAGACAGGAAATCAAACCTTTACATTCTGTACTTGCGAATGTTATGCACACATTTTTTTTTGTGCATTTTATTTCCCACAGACCACCACAGCAGAGCAGCTGCTGGAGTTCTTCAAGCAGGTGGGAGATGTGAAGTTTGTGCGAATGGCCGGAGATGAGACGCAGCCGACACGCTTCGCCTTCGTAGAGTTTGTTGAGCAGGACTCCGTCGCCAGAGCCCTGACCTTCAATGGAGTCATGTTCGGGGACAGACCTCTGAAGTGTGTATTGTTTGTTCAAAGATCATTCTTCAGTCAAATCCTGCATCAGACATTGTAAATGGAAAAACCCATTTACTTAAAATAACTTGTTTGTGTCAGCTGAGATTGTTTCATGTCTTTCAGGGTGAATCATTCCAATAACGCCATAGTGAAACCACCAGAGCTGACGCCACAGGCTGCTGCTAAGGAGCTAGAAAGTGTGATGAAGAGGGTGAGGGAGGCCCAGTCCACCATCGCTGCCGCCATAGAACCAGGTGACACATTTTCATTTGCTTTATGCATCGAGATTTAATGATAAAACAAAGAAGTTGTGTTGTATTCTGATGCTGAGTTTGCTGCTCTTGCTGTAGCGGACACAAAGACGCGATCGTCCAGCCGGTCCAGAAGGTCCCGCAGGTCCCGCTCACGCTCACACTCCCGTTCACACTCGAGAACGCGCAGGAAAAGATCCCGTTCGAAACACAGGTTCCCATTTAATACTTAGGCGTTTTCAGATTTCACTCTCTTGATGCTGTGATCATATGATGATCGTGACTTTTTTTTTCTTGCTTCCTCTTGTTGGAGTAGACCGTCGCAGAGGTCGTGGCCTGGGAATGACTCCCGCAGCTCCCGAAGCAGCCACAGGAGGCGCTCTCGCTCCAAAGACAGGAAACACAGTCGAAGTCGCTCTAGGTAACAAACAAACAACATATGAGGCATCAGTCTCCAAAGGATCAGTTTTACTTTATAACAAGTCCAAATGCTGTTTAGTGGCCTGGAGCCAAACTGGCTGTGAGGCACCATCTGCTGCTGTCATTTAATTTAAGATGCTACAGTCCTGCAATAATTTAGGTACTGTGTTATTAAGAAGACTAAATCTAAAACTAAACCACTCTGCTGCCATGGTGTTATTCCTGCACCTTGCAGTAGGGGTCACCAGGTTCTTAATAAGACTAGTAGCTGCCTGAGATTGGCTCCTGTTGACTGTAGTATCTTCTAAACCTTATATGAGGTGTTTTATCTATAATACAGCAATGGATTTTGACCCCTGATATATATTTCTTGGCACACTGTTGCTTGTATTGTTTGTAGCTCACACTGTCTCCAAAACCGCACTTAATCCATTTAATGTGTTGTCGCCAGGGGCCACCGGAGGAGGAGTAAGGATCGATCCAGGAGCCCTCGGAGGAAAGCAAGATCACCCTCACTGAAGAGGTAAATCCATCAGATGTCATCCTGCTACACTGGTTTGAGATGTTCTGAAGCTCTGAGCCCTTTGAGGTTCCGGTGTTTGTCCTGTGATTTACTGTGTGCACAGTATATATCAGGGTTTAGGCTTATCTGGTGTCTTGAAGGTTGTTACTGGTCCTCACTGTCGCTTTGTTTACGTTGGCTTCTTTCAGGGGTAAGAAAGACAAGAGGAGGGAGCGCAGCAGGGAAAGAAAGGACCGCTCCACATCCAGGAAGAGGAGCCGCAAAGACGAGGACAGGATAAAGAGCAAGGCCAAGCCAGTGAAGGTAATTAAGGCTAACAGCGTGGGAAACCTCAGTGGAAAAACACACACTGTGTTCTGATACTCGCTGATATAGAATCTGCTGATCGGTCTCTCCTCACCGACGTGGAAAATAAAGCTGTCACACCACTGATAATATAATGAGCCGAGCTTTGTTGCTCTAAAACACTTCTCAGGCACGAGGAGGAAAATAAGGTGTCTGGCAGTGTTGTAAAAAGCAGAGGAGCGGAAGGAGCTCCCTCCTTCAGCGTTTCCCTACTTTGGTCGGAGGAAGACATTATCAGTGACCTTGATTTCCTCTTTCCTGTGGCACAAGTGCTCGATACACCTGCCAGCTGATGCATTTTGTGAGCAATCTCCTTAATCATCGTCTTCGTTAATTATCAATAATGCAGTTATATTTTACAGCACAGCTCAGTAGAGCATTTGAACAGTGAATTAAATACAAGTTTTTAAAATCAAAAAGTAAACAAAATCAAATATTATGTCATTCAGAATGTTCTGCTCCTGCTTTGTCTGTCATTTGAAAAGATAAATCGTAATTCTGTGCAACTTGGTCTGGACATAAGTTAGATGAGATGCGACACACGGGGCTCTTAAAGTAAAGCCTGTGTTATTTTTGCATCAATGAAAGAAAGACTGTAACCTGCAAACACAGACGAATCAAGTAGACAAATGAAATGAGCTGCTGTGGTCATTCTGGTCTTTATTAAAGAGTATCAGCAACCAGTATGTACAGTACGTTGTTGGATCAATCGTGTGTGCGGTCAGTTAATTTCTACTCCTCGCTGAAATATCTACAAACCAAAATAAGTAGTATAAAATAGAATCTAGCGGATCGGTTGTAAATATTGCAAGAGAAGAATGGGAAAAGAGGTGTCAGCCAAAGTGCAGCAGCAGGCGCTTAATTTTCAGTTTGGAAGAAGGAGGAATTTTCAACACATCGAGGTAAGTAACATATTTTGCTGTGCAGTTCTTGTATAAAACAAAAAAGAGTGGACAGTGCTGAATGACGGAAACTGATCATTGTACACATTGCAGTGCAATTATCCAAACTGTACGGAAATTTAAAGAACGCCTGCAGAGCAGTGCGGAAAGTGTAGACAGTTGCAGTAATCAAATGAATAATCCTATAAATGTTTCAAAGGATGATAAGAATCTGAATGAGAACTAGAAGAACCAGATCATGTCAAACCAGGAATGCCAGCACTGAAGTTCCTCCAGAAGCTCGGTCAGAATGACGACCCCTGCCCCTGATTTCCAAAATATCCTGCGTGTTATACCGTCTGTAGTATCTACCACCTCAGTTTTTTAGAGGCATCATGGTTCTGTCTTGAATAATTAAGAGTGCGCCATGTGTAACACACATAAATCAACAAACTTGTGTATGTAGCTTCAAGATCATATTTCTGTTCTTATAAATTGTCATCAAAGTAAATTATTCAGGCTTTTCAATGATAGATATTAATTATTATGCTGACATGAAAGTCGTCTTTTTTAACTCTGAAAATATGCTCAAATCAGATCTTATAACTGTTTCAGTTCAAATGTACCGACCTCTATTCAAACATCAGGTTGCGTGTATCGTCGACCAGCTGCCTGTCTGCACATCTCTGGTTTCCCGTCCACAAATAAATTCCCCCCCAGTAATCTTGTTTCTTTGCTGAATGTAGCTCCAGTATCAAAGCACAATGAACAAACACCAACCTACTTCTACTCCTCCTACTCTACTCCTTCTTTTACTGTGAAGATTGCACAGAGGTGATAGCCCCGAGAGGAAAGGTGTCACGTTTTAGATTTGTCACACTTTATCTTCCCTGTTGATAACAATCAGAACATTCGTTCGCCATATGATGGCAGAACAAATGTTCTTCTCAGAAACTGCTGCAAACTTTGCAAAATGTTCGTTTTATGAGAAACTGCACTGCAGAAAGCTCAACGCCAGATCTGTTTTCTTTTTCTTTTCTTTTTTTTAAACAAACGCTCGCCCCTGTAGACAGTAGCTTGAAAATATAGTAGTGTAAGCTTCCATAGTAACATCCTAATCGTCTGCTACAGCATAATTAATCAGCCTAAGCTATCCATCTCTACTGCTAGTGTTTCCCACACAATACTTTTACCCAAAATATGACTAAATACACTATACAATACATGATGCTGCAGAGCTGACTAAGCTCCTAGTGGTTGTATATTGCCAATTGATTTTCCAGTGCGTCCTGGAAGTTTTCACCAAACTCTGTTGGAGTGGCCCAGACCTTATTAAAGTAGAGATGCTGGTGAATGACCTGAGTTTGAGCCGCTCAACACCAGACGTCCTAAAGAATACGTCTGCGCTGAAGCAGTTCTGTTTGAAGAATGGTCCGAGGTCTGATCAGCAGCTGCCAGAAGCCCTTGTGAGGTTATTGCCGCCAAAAGAAGTTCTACCCGTTATTAAATCCAAGGGTTCACGTACTTTCTCCAGCTGCATTGTGAATGTTTAATGTGTGTTTAATGAAGACACAAATGATTATAATTGTTTTTGTGATATAAGCTTAATCACATTGTTTTTGTCTACCTTCACGACTTAGAGAAAGATCAGATCAGAGCTGAATCAAATAGATATGAAAATAATGTCATAAAATAAGAAGTGTCATTGATTTAATCGTCTTGAGTTCTGTCTCTAAAATCATGGTGAGAAATCCAGGAAACTTGCACCTTAACTTTCATAGTTACTTCACTAACCATGTTCAGAATATTACTAGGCCTTTTAAGTATGGTCCTAGTTTTTCAGTTTTAGTTCAGCTCTAGTTAAGATTTCAGTTATGAATGCTTTTATTGTTTCTTATCTACCACAGAATGTCCTTACAGTGTCGGTTTTGCTTCTTGTGTGTTTTTTAAATTTGTATTTTTGCAATTTCCCTTTGGGATTAATCAAGTACTTTTTTAATCTATGACTCTTTGCCCCAGATCTGTTGTTTATGAATTACTGTCATAATCAAACTAATCAGGTTTGAGCTTAAATGTAGCCATGGAAATGTAAAAATTAAACCAGTTTCAAATTTTCATTTCCTTTCAAAATAATGAATATGTATTAAGTATTTTTTCCTTTCAGTCTTATTTTGGACAAGTTTTGTCTGACCAGGTTCGATCGTTGTTCTTTCAGGTGGGAAGGGACTATGACAGAGAAAAGGACGACTATGAAAGTGACAGAGAGGACTCGGCAACACCCAGCGAGGACATGACACTATCACCCTGCGTCCAGCACAACGGCAGCTACGTGACTCACAGCAAGGAGGATGCCGCTGTGGGTGCAGACAGCACCAAGTGACTGCTACGAGATTATAGAAACTAAATCCTGATCTATCAAACGATCTCAACACCCATTGCGTGCGTATAAATTCATAAACACAGGAAAACCACTTACAGCAGTGTGTTTTTCCCCATCATCATCATCGTCTCCTGTGGTGCAACCTTATTTTTGTTCAATTTCCTTTTGATAAAGAATCATCTTGGCAACATGGATCCTGTAATTTGGCTCATTGTCAGTGTCCCAACTAAAGAGGAAGTGAGCACTCAGCACTGCGGAGGTGGCCCCGCCTCTTCTGTTTAACAGGCCGGTCGAAGATGCTGGGACTTTTAATGTAACACAGCAATACAAGACAGAAAGTACCGAACAGTGGAATCAGCGCCTCAACAACAACTGATGAGAATCAAGTCGGTTTGTCAAGGCAACAGAACTGGGCTGCATGATACTGTACATATTCTCCAGTGTCCTCCAATAGTTTATGTTGAAGAACTCAAGCACTTGTCTTGTTTCCATGGAGATACTGAAGCGCTAGACATCTGGACCAGCGGTTCAGAAACATGCGCAGGCCTGAACCAGCTGCTGAGCATCGTCACAGTCTGTCACCACAGGATCAATAATGTATCTTAGAAAAGTCATTAAAAAAAAAAAAAGAGTTGAGGCAGAACCAAGCAGAAGTCCCACAGGAAGAGTTTGTACTGAGAACTGCGTTTTAACTTCAGATTTTAAAAAGACCAAAATGTTTCCATCTATTCCTCCAGTGACATCGTGACTGTACGCTTTAATAGTCCAAAAAGCTTTATAAGCCTCCGAGAATGTCATTGTTTATGTCAAAGTATGTAAGACATAAAATATGTTTTTGTCCAAATATTGCAAAAAGCAATATACTGCAACAATCTGCATTAACGGTAATAAATACTCTTAAATTATGTCTGCAGTGGTTTTCAGTGGTAGAGAGACTTAACACTAATCATTATTACCACTCAAGGCCTCCATACGTGTGGTGTATGAGAATCAGTGGAAAAGTAGGGCTGTAAAATAATCAGAGGTATCACAAAAGCAAAAAGGAGCAGAGCTGTCGAGTGCAGACACATGATTAAAACATTTAATCTGCGCTCTACTGTACAAGCAAAAACAGAACAGAAAACAGGCCAGGACTGGCAGCTACTCGGGATTGCATCACATTTCAAGCTTTGCAAACTTCCTCAGGCAGCATTTAACTTAAAGTGTTACAATTCTAACACATTTGAAACTTCAGTAAAACTTTATTATCCGGTCACGTCGATCTGCATCGGCTTCTGTCTGGCTGCGACTTCAATCTTGGGAGTGGATTAAGAGCAGCAGAGTTTGATTTTAAAGAAATTCTTTAATATTCTGTAATTGTAAGTGTCTTTAGCGCCTCCACTTGAATCATAGGTTTCTTATATGGCCTTTCATATATCATATAACAACTGTTTTCCAGAGACGGTAGAGCTGCCCAGACAAGTACGTGATACTGTCTGTGGTATCGGTTGCATTTGTCGAAACGTAACAAATATGTATTGGAAAATGACACTGATTATGATGTTACCCAGGACGCTCAAGTTAAAACAACGTTCTTTTACCAACTCAACCAGTTTTCTTTTATTAGGCAGCTGAAATATTCTTTAAAAAGGAAGACGTTTATTTTATGACACAGTGGGGTCACAGTGAGGGTGTGTCGGGTCTAAGTGTTGTCCTTATTTTGCTGCTGTGACCTTGGTGTGGTTGAGACTGCAACTTCCTGTATTCCGTTTGTTCATTTGAGTGAAGCAAATGGTATATTACATGATTAATACATTAAATACATGTTAGTACATGTTCAGGGTCTAAAAAAAATGGTGGGAAAACAGCGATTTCTGTTGTTACTGAAATGCTCATTTGCCCTTTGTGTGCTGTTGAAGGAAAATTATAACTACAAGGTCTGTGAAAGACCTTTTATTTCCTGTTTTGCACCATTTTCCTCCATCTGGGAACTGCCATGTCCTGTAAAATGTATGGTCATTTGGTCAACATGAACCCATGGCTTTATTTCCTGTTTCTGTCCTGTACATGTACTTGCTTTTTATATATATATATATATATATATATATATATATATATTTTTTTTTTTCTGTTTTCTAGTTGTTGCAACAAGATCACAATGAATCATGTTCTTTCTCCTGTTATTGTTGTAATGCTGTGAGAGAAAAAACTATTAACTGTTTTATAGCTACAAAACAGGCCTATACTGTAAAATGATGGTGGTGTGCAGAATGTCTGTTGGCTCATATTTCTGGAGGAAGTTAAGATGCTCATAAAGTCCACAGCGGCTGAAAAAGATATGTCAGAGGTCAACGTACTGCTCGTAAGCACAGAAGGGTCAAAAAGTGCCTAGACATAGATTGTACAGAATATTCTAATAAAATACGGAGACTTATTGACAGATGCTACCATGAATTTATTGTTATGGATGTTGAATTGCTGAAACTGAGATGTTATAATAAAGTATTGTCAGCTGTCTGTAGTGATTAATAGCGGAATAGGTTGAACCTTCATGGGACTTCTGTGGATTAGTTTGTTTGTTTTTTAACGTTAATTTCTGTCATTTTTGGTGTTAACAAAGCCAGTGTTGAGTGATGTATCAAGAAAATGTATCTGTAAACTGGCCCCAGATTCAGATCAGTTCCTATGAAAGCTTGTTATACTTTAAAAGCTTTATTTTTAAAAGGAGACGTTATCGCTGTCTTTGTCTTTGCCAAATTCCACTTCTTTACTGATTTTAAAAATCTGATTTTACAGTATTTTTTTTCTTTGTTTTGTATGTGGACACGTCTTCAGTTTGAAGTGGTCAACCTGTGATAAAGTCCAGTAATAAAAAAAAAAAAAAAAAGCATTTCCAACACGACTGACAGTATGTGAAGATTTTTATATTTTATACCCCTGTATCCACTACGTATGGTAAATACTTGTAAAAAAAAAAAACTTGTTCCATGGTTTTCTCCTGGGGGGACTGGGCGCTTGATGCAAAGATTTGCTAACACTGTTTTTGAAGACCTTGGATGTATATATCTGATCTTCTTCAGTTTGAATCTAAAAATCTATCTGATCTGTTTCCAAAAACACACAATAAAGAGACTTTTCATTCAAATGTTTTAGTCCCTGTGTTGTGTCATGCCGTCCAGCCACAGGTCTTCTGGGAGACTGTCCCTTTGGACACATGAAAGAAAATTAGAGCTTTTTGTTGAAGTCATATCAGCTCTGTGTTCACAGAAGAGAAGATGAAGCTTTCAAAGGAAAGAACATCATCCCCACTGTGAAACATGGATGAGGCTCAGTTATGTTATGAGGTTGCTTTGTTGCATCTAGCACAGGGAGCCTTGAATGAGGGCAGGGAACATTAGAAAAGATCATCAAGGCATTCTGGAGCACTTCCCATTGTCCGAGAACTGTGTCTCAGTCAGAAGTCATAGCTCCTCCCCAAAACATACTGTACAGCCAAGAAAGGATGAGAAGAAAACAACAGTTTTCCATTCTGAGGTGGCTTCCTCCTACGAGTCCTGATCTTAATCAAACTAAACATCATCTCCTGAGTTTGCTCAAGAAGAGCCGGTTGAGAAGTGTAGAAGTCTTTTAAAGAGCTACTGAATGTGCCCTAATTGCAATGATTGCCCCAAAAGAGTCTGCCACAATGCTAGGTTAAGGGAACCTGATTTTTTTTACCATGACATTTTCATTCATTTTAATATTTAAAATATGTTACATCAAAAATCAAAACCATTGAGTCTGCTCTATAAAAAAATGGAGTAGAGAACAGTGCATGCCAATTATGTTTGTCAGTGTCACTTTATCTCAATCTTTTAATCTTTCAGTAGAAGGGTGACAATGCTTTTGGCTATGTGTGTACCTGCTAAATGCTTGCGTTATCATTATCATCATGACTATTTCATCACGAAGACGTTAGGACTTATCTCACAGCCTCACAGAGGCGCTAGAACGGCTGTCTCAGTCTTTTTTTATGCTTGCTCTTACGGGCGCTCGGTGTTGCAAACAAGATAACTGTGAGTATACGCAATTAAAAGGCTGACTGAGATCTGACGAGGAGATCTGAGTGAGGCAACTGCATTGCAAAGATTACATTGATACACTTGTGTTTATTGGGTCAATCATGGCCTGTAAATGAGGGCATTGTGAGGTATTCACATTTACACATGGAATTTGAGATCTTTGAAATGTAATGTGCACTTACAGAAATGAGCAGAGATGATGTGCATGGACAGAAGAGATTGTTCAGGTAGTACAGATATACAAGTATGTGAAGAAGGGAAGTAGGAAGAAAAACAAACTGTCTTAAGAAGTTAAACTGGACTTCTGTCTTTATAATACACTTCAGCAATTTTGGCAGTTGACATAAACACTGAGATAAATGTACTTGTAGTATTGTTATTGATGATATAAGACTGAGTCAATGCTGTTGACCCGCAACAACCAGCAAACTCTCATAGTCCACCTCTGGACTGCCATGAAGAACTGAGACAATGGACAGTGGTGCAGGCCGTGTTCCTTCCTCTTCCTGCTCTGCAGTCCAGTTCTGCAGTCCAGTCCCAACCTGTTGTCACGAAATCATGGTCATCTCCTCGCTGCCCAAGATTGGGCTGGTACTAAATTGTCTTACATAGGCCAATCCTGACTTCACCACAGCCTCATGTGTGTCCTCTGGATCACTTTCCATGGCCGGAGTGATGGCTGTATTCGCCTGAGGCCTCACCTGCTGAAACATTTCCATTGTTGTATATCCACTTGAAAAGGCAATCGTAGAACTCTGGAAGTTTGTCTGTTCTACGTTTGAGAATGTGTCGCTGGTATCATGAGGAAGGCTATCTCCAGTTGCATCCTCTGAGTCTCTCTGGATCCAGTTACCCGTTGTTTCTGGTGAGTCACCCTCATCTTCTGAGTTGTGGTGAAGCGGTAACATGCTCGTAAGAACAGCCTCTTTCTCAACTATCTGAAGACTATTTGTATCCCACTCCACTACCTTCAGAGCGCTGATGGACTCTAGCAGTTCCTGTGTGAAATAGAAATAGTGAAAAAATTCCTTAATATACTAATTTCACAAGCTTTAACAACATACTTCTGACAGTATTATATAAGTTAAATCCTCATGTCATCAGCTTAAACTGCAGCTATAGGAATTTTGCAGTATTGCCTCTTGTAGGGCTCATTACTTTTACGTTACATTCGTTTGGCAGACGCTTTTATCCAAAACGACTCACAAGTGAGGGATTTCACTAAAGCTTCAGTGCAGTTGGAGACTTTGGATTAAATACTAAATATTTCTATTCAATAATTGCAAGGAGATTGAGTAAAGAAGTGAACTGAAAGTGCATAGTAAAAGCTAGCTAGACACGTTAGGGTGTTAAAGGTGTTAGGAGAGGAAGCGCTCTCAGAATGAGATGAGTCTTCAAGAGATTCTTGAAGATAAGAGAGGGACGTCCCTGCTCTGATAGCGTTCGGTAGCTTGTTCCACCATTGGGGAACCACAGATGAGAACAAGTATGGACTGAGATTGCATTGGGTGCAGGGATTGCAAAGCCAGACGGTGTTCTTTGGCCACCAAGGAGCGTAAGTCTGTTTGATTGAGTTCAAGCAGAATTAACCCAATTTACTGTCACGGTAGCTGGAAGTTTGAGGTTTTGTTTGGTCTCCACAATGTAAAGAGTAAATCTGGTGGTACATTTACTAAAAGCACAAACGGACACTTACCATTTCACAGGGTCTTTCTATTTTCTGCATTGCATTGCTATTTTCAGGGTTAGGTATGCTGGGCCACAGAATGACTTTTGCTCTAGATGAAGTAGATCGAGTTGAGTAGAGTACATGCAAAGTAGATATATTTTATCATGTTAAGATTAGTGAGTTTGTGCATTCGACATAGTTTCTTAAATATTGTACCTTTTTATTATTGGAGATCCAAATATCAGCACAACGGCCGCAACAACAAAGATAGAGATGAGACCTGCTCGGTTAACATCAAAATATCCTATGCAAGGAAAAAATGGAAGAAAGATTAATCTTTAGAATCTGATGTGAATGTAAATATCAGAAAATGTATTTTATAAAAATGTTAAAAAGGTGTTGGATTGATATAACCTTGCTGATTTGTTTTAAAGACGTATGGTGTGCTTCGAACTCCTGCTCCCGCCTTAGTGAAACCTGATATCTGCACCTGGTATGCTGCGTCTTCTTTGAGATCCCCCAATTCATAGGTATCAAACTTCGGATCCACTGTAACATCTACTATCAAAGAGTGACAGTTGTCAACATATTACCAATGCAACTTGGGCCCACCTGTTGAATTTCCAAATAATATAACATTATTTCAAAAATAGTTTTTAGCCATGTTAACAGACTGGTGCTCATGTAACCCTACTTGTCAATCCCTTTACATTAGCTGGCTAACTATAGCATTTAGATATAATAACAAGAACAGGTTATATAGTTAAACAGGATTGTTCAGCCAACATGAAAGGATGTTTATAGGCTCAGATTTCACAGCCGTGTCAGCCGAACCATCAGATCCTCTATCAGACTACTGAAGCCATAGACCAACAGTTAATGTTGTGGTGACTGTGGCTATAAAGTCTGTCTGCATCTGAATTTTAGTTTGACTATTTTCTTCAGAAACTTCTAGAGACTGAGACAGTGATAAACAAACCAGCTGGCAGACAGGAAACCCATTGATGTTTCTGCTGAACTTTGCAGTTGAATCTATGATTTCTATTTATTGATAAACCAAAACAACAAGTATAGAAGTTAGTTTAGGGTGGATGTTACTGACGTTTCTCTGTACTTGTCCCCCTTTGGTCGTACTCTACGTAGTGGATTATGTAACCCAGCAGGAAACCTCTGAGGTCGTCCTCCGGGATGGACAACCACTGCAGCCCCGCTGAGTCCAGCGTCACGTTGTAGGTGCTGATGTTTGTGGGCGCGCTGACAGGAGCTGTGCAGACACAATATCAAGGAGTCAGACTGTTTTGTTACGGACAGGATAAGAAGAAACTTGCAGTGTTGGTCTAGTAGATATGATCTTTATCCTTGTTTGCTAGGGAGAAACATTTCGGTTAGTTGTTCAACCACTTTGGTTCAGACTGAAATATCTCAACAACTATTGGATGGATTCCCATGAAATTATGCTCATTCTCGATCCCCAATGACTTTGGTGATCCCCTTGACTTTTCCTCTAGCGCCACCAGCTGGTTGATATTTTAAATATCTCAACAATTGCTGGGTGGACTGTTATGAAATCTGATGCAGACATTTACAGTCTTTGTGAACTTTGGTGATCCCCTGACTCTTCATTACCATCATCAGGTCAGAATTTCAATTTGTCCAATTCTTTAATTTGTCTTTACAACAGCTTGGTTTTCTTATCAATGAGCTTTACAGCCTTACAACCAAAGTCAGACCTGGCTTGTATATTTGGGCCACGTCTGGCCTACACGGCAATTTCCACTGTCGTAACTGAGCTGTAAGAACCAGAAGTGGCCCAGATTAGGCCCAAATGTGTCTGCTATCTGGGTGGGCATTACAGCCGTATAGAGTTGCTAATGGGGCGATGGACTGAAGCAATAGTATTATACAATCAAACAAAGACATATTGGAAAGGTAGAGAGACTTTCACTTACATCCTTCAATGAAATAGAACTGGGTTCTCCCATAGGTGCTCTCACTGTTGTTGATATACTTCATGTTGCAAGTCTCCTTCTCTGGTCGTGTGTGCAGAGTGATGCTGTATCTCTCGTAAGGCTCCAGAGGCTCTGGTTATTTCAAATAACCAAAATGGATTATCTCAGAGGCAGGAAACTGAAATCACATGTTGTTATGTTCCAGCCTTTTGCTAAAGTCATTTAAATGAATCATCAGTCTACCCTCGATACTCTATAATAACAAAGCGGAAACAGAATTTTTAGAAATGAATTAAAAAAGAAAAGCTCAAATATCAACAGAACATAAACACAGTGTTAATATTTACACACCTCCTATAAGAGATAAGGTCCTGTTGTTTTTTTCATTCTGGTAAAAGGACTTGTAGTTTGTTTTATGCCCATTTTTCCTCCACTCCACACAATAGCAGACATAAGTTTTGATGAGATCATCTTTCCAAGAGACAGTAAAAGATGTATTGCTGTGGACTGTAATGTTCATCTTCCCATCTTCAATACCTGTCAATACAAATGTATGATAATCAGAAATACACCAATAGTTTTTCAGCTTTTCAGGGACTAAAAACAGTCATGCTCAAAGTTAGAAGACAAGATGTATGATTAAATGTTGGAAAAAAATCACTGAACTTAAGTGAGAACTCACTGGGAATGTCCTCTCGCTGTGGTATTGTGAGGCTCAAAGCTGGGGAGGTGCTGGCGTTGTTGACAGCGCTGATGTTGAGATGATAAGATGAGTAGGAGAGAATCAGTCTGATCTCAGGCTGAGCGGTGTTCATCCGTTCACACGGACGCTCTCCTGACGTTTTACCAACTGTCACACTGAAGCCGTCATACAGCCCTACTGCAGAAAGCTAACACACAGGGTCCTTTAATTATCCTGCTAACATCAGTTATATCATAATATATTTCTAATGAAGGAAAATGTGAGAAGATACAAAAAAAATAAATAAAAAAAATACCTTCCAGTTTAAAGAAAGCAGCCTTTTGCCTATTTTCTCTCCAATGTCAGTATCTGTGAGGCTGACATCGACGGGCTGAGTTGTCAGTTCTGAAAGAGGATAAGAAACATTATTTCAGCTTTAACTTAACTTAAACTTAACTTATCCCTGTAATCATCTCGTGGAGTCGAAACACTTTTTAAACAACATTTCGTTGGTAGTTGCTTGATGAATATGATTATTACTTCACCACAGTTAACCAAATATATAGAAACAGCTTCTTTTTGATGCCATATTGAGTTTAAAACAATAAAATAGAAACAAACTAACCTGATGGGACAGTGTAGGTTTGACTCCATGGGCACTGTGAACATTTTTCATTAGAGACACACTGTATCTGTACACTGTACACCAGTGAGGAGTTGAGATTCTTCACTGTACATCTCCCTGCGTTTTGGGATTGCACTGGATGCTGTGAACAACATAGAAATGAATGACTAGACCACATATTTAATTAATCAGCTGATCTCATTGCTCTCTTGTGTAAAAGAGAGAGACCTTAGGGTAGCAGAATAAAAAGCCACAGACAAAGACACCTCTGAAAAGCGAAAGGTTTAAAGGGGCATTCCACTTTTTTTAAAAAGTATAAAGGCACATTTAAGATGTCCTCAGCGACAGGGAGCAAATTCAAGTTTGAGATAATAACCCTGATCTTGAGTTCGGCTTGTAAATATCAATAATAGATAATAATAATAATAAATATCTCAACATATACGTGATAGATTGGCACATGGACATTTATGGCTTCCAGACGATGCTTCCTTTTCATTTGTTTCCTCAAGTGCCACCATGAGGTTGACAAAGAGTTAATCGTCATGCAATGAAATTTGGTACAGACGTTCATGGAGCCCTCGGGATGAACTGTAGTCACTTTGGTGATCACTCAACTTTGAATTTTACTGCTATAATCAGGTAACATTTCAGTTCATCCACTCAAAGTTTATGACAAAATACCTGCAAAACAATGGCACTCCCATCAACCTCAGCTGTACTTTGTGTTCAGTGCTTATTAGCAAACAGTAGCATGCAGTGAGTACAGTTAGCATTATACCTGCTAATCACCAGCCTTGTAATTATGAGCGTGTTAGCCGCACACAAAGTGTTTTGTTTTAAGCAGGTGTTTAATACTGACCTCGCTCCATAACAGGCTGCCCACTGCTTTATATCTCACAGAGTAAAACTCAATGACCTTTTGGTCATCTTCTTGCCAGCTCACAGTCACACTGAGTTTTCCAAACTGGCGGCTGAAGGAGACTTTATCTGGAGGACCACATCGCACTGAAATATAAAAAGATTTTTAGCCGTATTCAGGTTGATCATCAAAAAGAGAAACATTGAAAGAAACTTGCTCATAGAAAAACATTTTTATGGACTTACATATGCTATTTGGTGAAGCCCTGAAAACTGCTTTTGTGCAGTTTCTTGACTCGCTCTTTTCGAAGACCTCAGCTGTCATGTTTTGTTTCGCAAATACAGCAACGCTTTCAGAGAGTGTAGAGATGTTCTTGTATGCTTTGCACTGTGAGTGTCTAGAAAGCGAAACACTTTGAAGAATCAGCTGAAACATCATCAATATGTGTAATTTAAAGGATTTATAAGCTAAAAAGGAGGAAATGTAAAACTCACTGTTGTATGATGAGTGTGTATGTTTTTTTTGATGTGTGATTTCCAGGTCTCCACACACACGTTTTTAAACCACGATCAATATATTTACCAAAACAGTTTAAATCATGGACGCCATCTGAAAGAGAGGCAGCTACAGCAATGATTATGAGTAAAGAAACAAATCTCTAATCTGATTTTACAGCTGGTGATTCAGTTTGGGATGAGTAAGATGTATTTCATTACCTGGTTGAAGCTGACAGTGCTGATAGTCGGAAAGAATTTTCTTTGATTTGCAACTCACTGGAACATAATATGAATATGTGTGTGAAACTTTAGATCAATATCCTCAAAGAATCGATTTCACCAGAATTCTGTGTCTCACTATGGAAAAACAACTCTCACTATCATGATACCACATTTTATTTTAGAGGCACTTTGAGCAGCAGCGTGACGACTGAAGATGAAACCAAACCGTAGTGAGCCTACCTGAAAATGCGTGAACATGAGAGGAGGCTGTAGTGTAGTAAACGAGAATCAGACCTTCAGTGTGAACAAAAGCAGAAAGTAGCTTTAATACTGAATACAGGAGTTAATGACTGCATTTCATAATGGTTTTAATTCAATCCGAAAACTGTGGCGATTAATTAACTGCTTAAATAAAAGAAATAATGAATAGCCCACTTACCAAGGATGAAAAGATGTGAATGGCCTGCACAAGAAGAACATTTTGAGTTGAAAAAATCAAACTGAAATCCACGAGCAACCATGACTCCTGGGACTGACTGATAGACTGAGAGACCATGGAGCCCACACAGCGAGTTTTTGAGACAACTTCTCACCCACAACCTGCTGCCAGTCACAGCACAGTCATGATGTACACAGAAGCAGCTGACATGAGAGTGAACAAGGAGGAAATGTTTTAGGGAGTTATATGCTCATGGTGTTGAGGGGCGGTGACGCATTCAGACACAGTTCGTAGGACTCAGATAAAGACAGTAGGTCCCCTGGAGTCTGAAGAAAAACTGTTGTCTTCTTTGTACTTCTTCTTTCCACAAATAGAGCTGCTCAGCATATGAGACTGTAGCATTTCAAATAAGAGTTAATCTGACATGCAAACCAAAGGAAATGACTGTTAAAGTAATGATGCAAAGGACTGTTTGAATGAATGAGGATGCCTCTGTGACTAAAAGCAGAAATACACGTGATTTTATTTATAGTGCATCCAGGAATTCTTCGAGCTGTTTTTGCTTCCAAAGAACTGAGTGTAGTTATCATTTTGAAATCACTAATTGCACCACTCAGGCAGACAGACATGATTGGGAAATGTGTCATTTTGAATCAGTGGAGGAGTCATTTTTTTAAGAAATGTTTCAGAGTACAGACCTGCTTCTTCAACCGTTTCTACAACTGAATGAACTGTGGTCGAACGCACGTATCATCTCTGTAGTGTGAGCACACACTGTCGAGTGCTCCCGCTCCAGGAGATATAGTCACAGTTACTTTAAATGTAAGTGGTTAACCTGAATATAATTGCATCATAATTGCCTTTGTATTTTTTGTAATTGTATTATTGTAAATTGTATTGTATTAAGTTATTCTATTTTCAGCCAAATTATTTAAAAAGACATTTTCAAAACATTTTCAAAACATTCTTTTGTTTTGTTTTAATGAAAATCTCTGTGGAGGATTATTTAAACGATTTTCTAATACACTACAGAACATTTCTCCAGTAGCTAATATATAATTTATTTAATTGTTTTTCAGAATAGTGAGAAAAATCAAACACATTGAAGTTAAAGATCCCATCCAGACATGTTTTAAGACATTTAAATTATGCTTCTCATAATCATTTGTGTCTGATATGTTAAAGTTCAATTATCTTTTTTTCTTTTTTAAATTCAAAACTTCCATCTAAAAAATCTATAGACTATGAATGTGCAAAGGTTTTTCATTTTAAAAATGTAACTACATGATTCTGCACTGCGACGGTCCAACATCAACCTGATGCAACAATAAGTAAAATAAATTTTTGAGTGGATGGGGACTTTGTTCAAGTCACATTTGAACTGTTTTGCAAAAACAGAAAAAACCACAAAGAACCACTTATGACTCAAATAGTCCCCCTCCTTTACGATATCTTGAAAGGGCACTGAACTCTGAATTCATAGAAAGTTGCACTTTTAGCAAAAAAAGATGAGAGCCTCAAACAGTCTGTTTTCTTGCCAAGATCTTCCCTTCCTTCCCCTGTCACATGCTTCCATGAAGCTGAAAACTATCAGTGATTACTTGGGGGTATCTGCAACTTCAAGCCCAAACAAAAAAGATTTTTAACCATATATTTACTCAGAAATGTTTCTGTGCCTATTGTTACTTCACTGGGATGTTTGTGTCTTCACTGTGCAGACTGATGTATGTGCAGAGTTTGACACCAGAGGGATGTTTTCACAGTCGTCTGCTGAAGGAGAAAGTCCCTCTGTGCCGACATTAAATCTGAGTTTAAGACGAGTAAGTACGAGCATTTTCTGACATCAGTTTGAAAGCTAATCATGGTCCAGTCTCCCACTTCTTGTTTCCAGCAATAAAACCTTTGAAGCAAAAAACATTTGCATATTCATAGTCTTATATTTTGAATAGAGCAGAAAGAGCAGATGTAATTTTAAGAATTTAAATGGAAATAAAAATATGATTCAAAGTGCAGTATATTTTTATGTGGCTTGACTCGTTTGACTTTTAGTGAAAAATCTGCATTTTGTGTTTTTCTCAACTCTTAATAATTATCACAGTAACGTTCACAGCTTCAAAAAACATGAATAACTCGTGATGTGATCGACTACTAAACAGACCTCGAGGTTGTTTTCTCACCTGCCGTTTTTAACGTTGAACTTCAGCTATTAATAACTTAAACTTCTGTCCAGATAAAGTTCCTCTTAAAGTCCTTAAAAACCCTGTCAATCACTTTAGGCCTGATCTGAACTTCCCTGTTTTACATGAACTTCACGTAATAATCTTGAATTTAAGAGACATCTTTCATCATTGTCTACAGGAAATCTATGTCCTACAATGATTTGATATTTGTAAGGACATGTGAGGGAACCCCTTGCTTAACTGGACAAGCTGGCAGTTGTGCTCTTGGAGCAGTGGGAGGTGAGTAAGAGCAGGCTGCACCTGTGCTTGGTTAGGAAAGTGACCCCAAACAGCAGGAACTACAACAAGAGTGCACAGCAAGTTCATGTACTGTACGTGTTGTCATATGTATTTTAGGAGGGAGAAACTATTTGTACTTTTTGATGCATGTTCCTCCTTCAGGGCTGAGCTGTAAACACACAGGAAGTTGAGTTCACACCTCACTGTTTTCAGTTACTGAGCCTGAAGAATGTCATTAACGTTGCTTATCATGATTTCGATCTTAAGACTGTACTTGAACGCCCCACCAGCTGTGTAGCAAAGTTTGAACCTCGGTTATTTTTCTATGACCTTCATCTTTGTTTGCCCTCTGCCCATGTCGTTCTCGATGTGTGCTGCAGTTTAAAAGGTCAACCGATCAGACGTGAAGGAGAAGAAGACTTTTTTGGGGAATTTTTTACCGACCTCAAACACGTAGAGGTTTTCAAAATAGAGGAACTGAGAGAGGATCAAACATTTTCATTCAAAAGCAATAATCAAAATTAGAAAGAGAACATTAAAGATCTTTGCCACAGGAAACCAATTTCCGCTTAACAAGTAAATGCCTGCCTACTCATGTTTTTCTCGTGTGTAAATTTCCCCACCTTAACTTTTATCATCCCTAAGATCAGCAATGTGCTCTAACCCACTTGTGGTCTACAAAAGTTGACAGATTATGTGGGTTTCTCTCACAGTGTTTTTGCTTTGAGGATCAGAATCCTTTGGTATTCTCTTAGTTTTACTTTGACTGCCCCTCCAGTGAACACACAAATCATTTCTAAAGTGAAATGGTATTTGCTTTTTTTTGGTTTTTTAATGTTTACTGTAACAGGCAGTACATGGTTAATGATATGCACAGTAAAAAATTTTTTGTAAATTTTCATAGCAGCGTTATAAAGCGTTACAAAGGTGTACACAAGGATTTTGTTGAAGACTTTGTTTGTGGTGAAATGAAAGAAAACAGCTGCACAAATGAGTACGATGTTGGTGAAATGAAAACCAAATTTTAAGTGACTTCTTGGTGTTTTTTTTAACAACGTGATACCGCTGTTGCTAACAATTTCTCAATGATCATGAACGCTCCTGATAGTGTCCAGTTGAAGCCACTCTTCATCTTTTCCTTTTAAGTAGAAATAAAATAAAATATAAATACAGCAAGTAAACAAGTACAATATATTTTACAATAAAAAAATTATAAATTAATAATAAACAATTAAAACAAGTGTTAGGTTAAGTTCAAGAGGGACTATCTTAGTTCTTAGGGTCAGAGCGTGTATTTGTTACAGTAATCCTATAATCCACACTTAACCTCGACAAATTGCACTTTGTTTGAATGAATAGAAACTCATTATTATGTCTGTGTAAATAGTAGTAATAGTGTAAACAGTTACTTATTTTGTAATCGGGAATTCACACAAAGTATCACTTCGATTAATTCAGAGTATTTCTTAGTAAACTCCAACAGTCTCTTGTCAGAAGAGAGCAGGGTCAGGACTGTGACAGACATTTTTATTTTGTGTCAGTTTCAGGCTTGTGCATCAAAAAACAGTGAACGTTTGTTGTATCAGATTTAAAGCTCCAGCAGCTGAAGAGAGGATGTATGTTGTTTTGGTTTTTTTTTTTTTCAATTGCAACATCCACAGAACAGGAGGTCAGTTGCTTTTCTGTAACCTCCTTTCATCACCATCAGGAAATGGCGCCCTCCAGTGGAGAGTTAGAAGCAGTAGCATTTTCATGAATGTCTGTGAACAACAAAAGAAACCATACAGTCAAACTGGCCACACAGTTCACACAGTTAATGTCTGATGTTCACTGCTCTTTCTCTTTGACGTAGGGTTTCCTCGAAAACAACTATGTGACTTAAAACTGTACAGTCAAATGTATAGAAAACATGTATGTAAAAAAGAAACGCTGCTGACGATTAGTAAAGTCATTTACTTACTGTTGTTGTCATTATGATGTCATTATTCTGTTACTGACACTTAATCAGCTAGATAATTAGTCAAACTGAAAAATAACAGGACAAAATGAAAATCTTAAGTGACTGTTTTTACAGTTTGTAGAGAAGGAAATTTTGATTTGAAATCAAAAATTTTATTTGCAATAACAAAACGTGTCAACAGCCATGCTAGCAGAAAACATGCTGATATTATGTTTAATGTGTTCACCATTTTAGCCTAGCGTGTTAGCATGCTAACATTTTCTAACTAACCACGAAGTTCAGCAGTTCAATTTAATTGGAAAGTCATTAGTTTTAGTCACTAATTTTCTTTTTTTCTTTGCTATTTTTTCATGTCATTTAGGATGTGAATAAAACATCTTTGGATTCGCCATTTGAAAAGAGCGTTTTTGTAGCCAAGAGAAAAAAGCCAGGAGGTGAGAGGAGAGATGACCCTGGGGGCATGACACTGACCATATGACATTTACTTCAAACAGTTTTAGCCTTTTAATGTCAGCCCAGAAGCTCACAGGCCACAAGATTCCAGTCTGAAAACATCCTCTGAGAATGGAGTGAGTCAGACAGCTCGGACCCCTCGGTTAAATAATGATGACAACACGTATCGCTGTATTTAAAATTTATATCCAGTGCCGTGTCACTGTCCGAGCCGGACTACTTAAAACAAGTGTCAGAGACTTTCAATGAAAATGTGATTCAGCAACTTCAGTAACAACAAGTAAAATACATTGACACTGACATTGACTTGACACTTGTTCCACTCACATTTTAATTGTTCTCCAAAAACAAAGACAAAGAAAAAAAAAGAAGAATTTTATGTAATAATGATCCCACGTAGGTGATATGTACATGAGTGCCACGTAAGTGTGAGACCACTGTTGACTCAAATAATCACTCTCCTTTACCATATCTTGAAAGGGCACTGAACTCAACTGCAAACTGCTGTTTCTAACTTTGAACTTCAGCTATTAATAACTAAAACTCCTGTCCAGGTAAAGTTCCTCTGAAGTCCTTAAAGTCCTTTCAGTGAACTGTGGGAAGTGGTTTAAAATAATGATGACAGTGCTGTATTTAAAATTTATACCGAGTGCTGTCTCACCGTCTGAGCCAAACTACTTAAAACAAGGTGTCAGAGACTTTAAATGAAAATGTGATTCAGCAACTGGATGACCTCACATTTATTCCAAAAGTGGATTCAGTTGGACGGATGAGGTGGAAATGGACTTTAAACAAGCAGCAAAGATCAGTTCCAGCTTACTGAGGCGTGTGTTTCAATTAGCCAGGTGCAGGGAGGGGTTACGTTTCAGTTACCTATCAGTCATTCAGACGGTCCAGTCAACTGCAAAGTAATTATGTGCACTGATGACACCTCTAACCCAAGCAAATGCCCGCTCAGCCATGTCAGATCATGGTAAGTGAAGTGACTGGTGGCTGTGCAAAGATGTTTCATGCCAGCAGCTCTGCTCAGGCTGTACTTTGGCACAGAGGGGCTTTGAGCTAATGTCACCATGACCTCCATCTCAGTTTAGCGTGTTAGCATGGAGGTGATATATATTTGATATATATGATCAAAAAAAAAAAAAAAAATGGAGCAAATTTAAATTATAAGCTGATGAAAAGTCATTTCAATTCATCCTAAGGTGAATATTAATGTCTGCGATCTAATTCATGGCAATCCATCCATTAGGTGTTGAGATATTTTGCTCTGGAACAAATTGGTGGACCAACAGTCACGTCACTTGAACCGTGCTGCTAGCATGGCTAAGTATACGGGAGGATGTATAGTTAAATCACTTTTCATTACATTAATAAATCTCATTTAGTTAGAGACCCCAAAAAGACCCACTGATGCTGACAGCAGTGGTGAGGCCGCGTATTCAGGAGCGGTGAGCAGCAATTTCACACACCGGCTCTATCTGAATGTCAACGCTTTCTCGGGTGTTGACACGTCAGATTGTCAACACTAGGTCAGCGACTGACCGTGTGTAATGGGCCCAGCACTCACTAGCTTGTTTACTCTCTGGAGCTCAGTGTACTGTGATATAATGTTGATTGTAAACTTGTTGTGTGAGTTTATTCTTTGAAGTCAGTTTAGGCAGAATGTGTGTTTTCTGTAATAGTTGTGGTTGTGTGTGTGCTCTCTGCTATCTGTAAAGTCTGAGAACTTCATGAACTCGTTAGGCCTTAACTGACTCATCGGGCAAGTCAATAATTGTCATTTAGGATTGTCAGGTGATTTCCAGAACTGATATGGTATTAGATGGTTACACTCACCACTCACCGCCTCCTCTAAGCAGCTGACCGAGGAGCTGGAGCTGAAGCTAACTGATGCATACGAAGCGGCGGAGTCTATGACAGGATATCCATTCAGAAGAGGCAGTCAAGAGGAACTGTGGAAGTCAAGACAACATGTGGAACACGAAGGACACTTTGAGATAAGCTGCAGGTCTGCCGGGCAGAAAGGCAAAGCAAAAACAAAACAATGTAATCGCACAGGAGGTGCAGGAAGGTTCAGCTGACACAGGCGAGGTGGTGCACTGATCCACTGTGCATAACAGAGGCAGAGACGTCCTGCAGTCAGTCAAGACGGTGAAACTGAAAAGAGGCTGATTTCCACAGGACGGCCATAATCTAAAGCAAGACCTCGCAATTCAGCATGAACTACAAGCTGAAGCTTTTGGAAAGTCCCTCACGTTCCCCTGACCTGAAGATCACTGAACATCTGTGGGTAGATCTTTAACATGCTTCGTGAGCAGGACAGACTAAAATATCTCAGAACTGCAGGAGGAGCATGTGAAAATTCATCACTCAAGAACAGAAAGACTTTCAGCTGCCACAAAAAAGTGTTTGCAAGCTTTGATAGCTTTTGCATACAACTGTATAATCTAAAAACAGTAAAATTTGTTGTGCAAATTGCTGCATTTTTAATGAATTGACTAATTTAATATGTACAGTTTCCTTAATAGAGGCCTAAGAGTGTTGTGTTTGCATCTTTACTACATAGAAAAGTGTCTTTTACTACTTTATCTTTCACTGATGTTCAATCCTAGTGTCTTTTAGAATAGACAATATCAACAGTAAACAGTAAAAAATTAACATGCAGAGGAGTTGGAGGTACTTTTCCCGCCCTCAGTACTGCAGCCACTGCATGAAGGCCCATCATCTTCCACTAATAAGGCGTAGCA
Source organism: Seriola dumerili (assembly GCF_002260705.1). Lineage (NCBI taxonomy): Eukaryota > Metazoa > Chordata > Actinopteri > Carangiformes > Carangidae > Seriola > Seriola dumerili. The sequence goes on from NW_019176100.1 coordinate 792,215, forward strand.
ACCTGTACGATGAGAAAAACAATCATCCTGGACATCAGTTCCTCCGCACCTCACCCTCCCCCAGTGTAAATTATACCCTTACTTATGAACAGTTGATTTATCAGCTGAGTGACAGGATTAATGTGGTGGGAAATCTTGAGCAAACAACAGAAAGATGTTCCCTGGGTGTAGCTACTAACATCATACATGGGTGTAGTCCTGTCAACCAAAGTCAGTAATGATACTTTTCCAGGTGGCAGAGGATCCTCCATGATTAAACTTGGTTGGAAGCTACAAATAACATTTTTGTCTGAGTAATTCTTCGTTTATTTTGTATTTGAAAATCTATTTAACATAAATGCAGTAAATGCTAATGGCTGCGGTGCCTTTCCTTTTCCTCTTTGTCCTTGCAGATATTTGTGCAAGTGGGCCCTCTAGTGGTCCCTCTGCACGGTGTGGGGTGATAATCCTATGGTACAGCTGGTATAGAGTATCCAGAGGGATGGAGTGAATTACCCAGAAAACACAATCAAGTTAAGACAAATACTTTCTTAGAAGATGAAGCTGTGTAATCTGAAGGCGTGCTGGTGAACACGGATATGTTGAAGCCAGAAACTGCTGTTCTGGGAAATGTGTAAGTTGTAATTTTCACGGCCCGAATGAGCGAAAATATTTCTGAGAACCAAAGTCAGATTTGATCGGGCTGCATGTGAGTGGAAAGTATTTGAAAGAGTGGATAAACAAATCAACCCACACAAACCCACACTTGCTGAAGGTTTCCACAGGTGAAGAACATATACTGCTTGATAAATCCTGGTATATGTGATGGATTATTTCGTCTCTGCACGCAGTTTTCTGCCTCACAATCATGCAATTCCACACTTTCACTTTGCTCATGCAGCTGCTGTCCAGGAGCCGTCAGGGGTTTATTGTCTTGCTCAAAGGCAGCGTAGTTATTTAGGAAGAAAAGACCTGTCTATGTAGAATGTCCTGCTGTTAGTAAATACATTTAAATCCTTATACATAAGTACACACTCACAAGAGCTATAAGAGATGCGGGCTCTGTGAACATTTTTAAACACAAGCTGAAAACCTGTTTATTTAATAATTCTTTCATATTTTACTATTCTTACTGGTTTCTGTTTTTATTTTCATTTACACATTTTTTTATCATCTCTCATCTTTCTAATTTCATTGTCCTTCTATTTGCCCTTAGTTTTATTGTACTATTTAATTTTTTTTATTGTAAAGTCCCCTGAGCTACATCTCTTGTATGAAAAGTGTTCTATAAATAAAGTTTATTATTATTATTATTGTGGTACTTGTGCATTGTAAAGGAAAACATTGTCTGTTAAAATGAGCTCTACCTTAATTGCATTAACAATAATGATAAAATAATATATATAATAATAACAGCCATTCTGCATAATGAATGAGAGTACTTACTTTAAGTTTTGGATTTCCTGAAAGTACATGTGTATTACCACTTAAACCTCCACTTAAACGTGTCACCTAACTTGAATGTTTGAGCTTCTCTCCAGTAAAGTTGTCTTTTATTTTGAAATATTTACATTTATACAACTATAACAAAAAATCGTGCTCTATAATATTGTAAAACGTACAGTTTCGCGACAGCATTGGAAGAAAATGGCTGAAATATGCTCATATTTCAGATTGTGGAGATTTTCTTAAATGTGTCATGACCCTAATAACCACTACAGCTGCACGTGTTTTCTTCAGTTGCAGAGGTGGATGTATTAAATGGGGAAGGGGCCCAATGAGGCTGCACTGCTTATACCAGCACCTCTCCACTGTTGTATTGGTACTTTGACTTCTTGCTATTGATTGTCCTCGCCAGTGGATATTCTGCACACCTAAACATGGTTAAAACTGCCTCCTTGGTTTGGCAGCAGCTTTGATCTGATTGGTCCGCCCTCGCACGTTGTGGGCGGGGTTTATTTTGGGCACTAGGCTCTATTTGTGCGTTATGAAGTCAGTGACAGCATGGACTCACGCTGCTTTGAAAGTCATGAGCGACAAGATACACAACAAGGGGGTGGGCAACTTTTAAGTGAAGTGGAGACCTGAGCCCGGCGGTGAAGTTAATACCTAACAGGCTCGATAAATATTTTTTAATCGATATCTTTCAAAGTCGTGACTTTGTTTTTACTCGGGCTCAGAAAGTGGTGGTATCCTTTAATGGGCTCGCTCCTGGGGGGGAAAAAAAAAAGAAGTCACAGGTGTTTTGAAAGGTTAATTAATGGCTGCGTTTCGTTTTGACGTCGCGTCTTGATGGAGTTGTCTCGGCTCGTGAACTGCTCACATTTAGTTTGACGCGATGGAGCACGAGCGCTTTTCTGCGTCTGGAAGCGGCGAGAGTCTGTCGTCGTCCGGTTCCAACACCTTGTCGGAGGGTGAAGAAATAACGGCCGTCCTGCACAGTAAAGTCTCCGGAGACGGAGGCGACAGTCACAACTCGGACTCTGGAAGTGTCAGCGGAAATACAGAGGAGACAGCAGGGGACGAAGAAGAAGAAGACGAAGACGAGAAGGTAAACACAAACCATGTACACAACTGAAGCCTTTGAAGATGCAAATGTGCCTAACAAGAAGAATAAACAAAGACAACGTAAATTTGAGGCGTGTCAGTAATCCGTTTAATACCCGCAGGCAGCGAGCAAAACACATCTGAAGACAGTAAACTCATTAATTTTTGGCCCCTGCTGCTGTCACAGTATTTGCAAACAACCACCTGTAACCAGCTTAGCTCGTGTTTGGTGGGTTGCACATGTCATAGAAGTCGGTGAGCAGCTCACAGTTGTAAATTTAATCCATGCTGTGTTCTCCTTTTGACTCCATTTACAAGTCACAACAATCATCATGCAGACTTGAGTCTGTCAGTGCAGTGTGTGAACGGCTGCACTGCTTGTTTTAACTTTCATGAGTCCACTCTCTTTCTGTCAGCTCAGTTGGATGTAGACCATATTTCTGTTGCTTGCATCTCATTTAATTGCTTAAATTCATCCCCAGTTTGTGCTTCTCCTGTATTACCATTACACTAGAGACTCTTCTAACCACCAGGATGGGAAAAAATATCTTGTCAGCTGCACAAAAATTATGACTTTTAACCCATTTCCCAAGTTGCTCATTTGTTTCCTAATCCAAACAAAGCTGGTAGCGGGAAGTGGTGTATATCCTTGCTCAATTTTTTGTACATGAACCAAAACAAAAAAAAAAGTGATATACAGTCAGTGTAATGCAGTCCTGCAGTTAATCCTCTATTCATGAAGCTTATAATGTTCAGTTTTCATTTTACTGAGAGGTATTTCTAATATCTAATAAATCTAATCTAACTGCACCACAACCTACATCTTCCAATAAAACCCCTTCAAGTTTGATAAATGCCTCTTTAATGGCAGGATTAAAGGCATTACCTAAAAGCTAGGTGTATCTAATAAACTGGTTTATAAGTTTATATTGATGTTCCTTTCCAAGATTTTCTATTTTCATGCAAAAATAATGTTCTTGTTTTCTTGTTTTACCAAAAAGCAACATCATCTCTGGCTACCTAGATTTGGAAACTTGAGAAACAGGTTAAGAACTTAAAAAAAAAAATGTTTAAATCTTGCCACAGATGGAATATTTTTATTAGTCTCTAAGGATTCTGGAAATGCCTTCATAATAATGTTAAGTGTTGCTAAATTAGTTTTCAAAGATCGCTGTAGAAAAAGTTGACGCTCGGCTCTGTGACGGTAATGTAAAAGTAATGCCTGAGAGGCACAGACTGTGACTGGCTGAGCTGCAGTCAGTCAGAAGAGGGTGCAGATATTGTGGTGTTTACTCAGGAAACAGATGGGTGAAATGAGGAAGACAAAATCCATGTCTCAGCCTTTTAAGCCATATAACGCTACATGGATGCTTCTGCATACTGGTTTGACTGGCTCGGATGTGAACAATGCAGCACGATGCGTGCAAGGGTGTGTTTGAGTTTTCGAGAGTTTGCCAGACCCATAAACCTTTTCATCACGCAGCATGACTTTAGGCTGTAGGTGTGGTTGCCTGTCATCCTCTATGATGTCCAATATAAGCAATGGCAAAAGACAGAAAGTTGTGCAATGTTATCCATCCATTAATCCACACTTTTTTGACTCATGATATTGCAGATGTGATGCGTCAAGGCAGTAAAGCAATAGACAGCTCATTGCTGCTTTATGGCATGACATGAGCCCCCGTCATGAAACAGAAAACTGAATAATTGCTTTGTCATGCGTAGAACTGCAGACCAAATTTAATTTCCTGCGAGGGTATGACAAGGATGGAATAAAACCATTTCATTATGGTTTTTCCTTTCTCCATGCTTTGTTAAGTCAGTATTTGTAAACAGACCCGCCTCTCATGCCACAACATCCCCTGGAACATGCTCCCTGGGTGGTGTCATGTTTGCTAACAGTGGTGCTTTACTAATTCGGCTTGGCAACAGTTTGATAATCCATTATCTTAACAGAGCTGAGACACAGAGGATGGCAAAGGACAAAGTCTGATCTCTTATTTCATTTTCTCTCAAAGTGAATTATTCTGCACCATTGAAATATATATTTGTTTATTTATTTTTTGGAAAGCAGATGTAATGTAATTTTGGTTTAATATGATATGTGTCCCAACAATAGTTTTACTAAAATTAAATCCAAATTTATTAGATTTTAAAAACATGCCTGCCCTCCTTCTGAGCCAGTGCGGCATGTATTGGATGAACCCTGTGGCCTTTTCTCCTCGTCCCTTTGAAATGTCAGTTTGAAGTTCATGTAAAACCGGTGACCTCTCCTACGCCGGCTACAAGAAGTGATGTAATTCGAGCCGTTACGCTGAACTAAATAGACGCCAACACCACAAAGCAGGTTAGATGACCTGTCAGCAAAGAGCTCTGCAGTGGTATTACAGTAGGGATAATCAGGGAGCTCTGACCTTTGACTTATGTTTTGCTGCTGCAGAGTTAAACACGGAAAGTCTTCAGAGTACTCAGATGACATCATGTTGACTGGCTCAGTTATTACTCTGCTTCCAGACTTAGCTCTGTGCAGTGTTTCAAGGAGTGCATTGCTTTCTATGGAGCTTCATGAGATTAATGCAAACTGTTTTTTTTTTTTTTTTTATTTGTTTTTCTTTTGACGCCTATCTTCACAAAATCTCAGTGTCGTTGCATCTTTGTCCAGCCCAGACATCTAAATCAGTCCAGTGTTGTGGGCAGCGACAAAGAACATTATCTACAGTCAGGACGAGATTATCCCACGCGTAATCCTTTCTTTCATGCACAAGATAAAATAACAGAAGTAGATTAAATTATTTAGTGCAGAGTCCAAATTTATTTTGGCCTAAGCTCACTAGATGTGAACTATCACTGTCAATTATCACACGTCTTTACAAGTTTGAGATCAGGAGTATCAGTAGTAGTTTCACCTTCTTTTCACTATCCAAATATTAGGATAATGACATCATGTTTTGGTCGTTGTTTTTCAGTTTCATAAGATATGTTGCATGGTCTGTCCTGCAGGCTGGTGCTCAGCTTCTGTCTGTATATTTGTAGTGTGCTACTGCCGACAATACATTGTGAGTTTCCCATCAGTCAAATTTAAGGTTCCAAAGTGACGTTTGTTCGACCAACAGCCCAAAAAAACCTAAAATATATTTAATTTACTATCTTATGTGACAAAGACAAAGACAAATCCTCATTTTCAAGAAGCTAGAACCTGCAGATATTTGACTGAAATGATTTATCACTTATCAAAATAGGTGCAGATTAAATTTCCTTTTGAATGCCCAAACATGAATTTTGTATTATACCCATATATGCACAAGTCCTCCCTTGATACGCACGTTTGTAACAGTCCCACATGCAGTTCAAGCACAGAAATGTCCCTCAAATCATGTTTAAACAGTTGTAGATTTCATATAATACTCGTGTCCAACACATGAGTCTGACACGCTGCTTGCCAAGCTACACGATCTGTTAATGTGTTAATCATTGCATCCTTTATCTTTATACTGTCCTTCTGCTTTTAAATCCTCTCATAGTCATCAATCTTGTGCTTCATTTCTTCCTCTTATGTTGTGATAGCAGAGTACAAAGATTACCAGTTATTTATGTCTAATCCCACCGTTTCCTATCTTCTTGCATTTATATTTGTTGCTGCAATAACAAATGTGTTTCCCACAGAGGATCACTAAAGATCAGATTATCCAGTGGTTTTCAGCTTGAAATGTCAGCCATGCATGATATTTGAAAGCCATATTCCCACTAACACATGAGAAGTAATACGTACTTGAAGTGGGCCGGTCATTTTTGGCATAAATCACTGAACATCTTGCAACAAAAATGGCAGATTACTCTCAAGAGAATTACCTTTTCCTGTTCTTCCCACACGCTGGGCTTAGACTCTCAGCCTTGGCAAAGACTGCAGATGTTGGTGTGCGGGTTACTTGACAGTGAGGTGGATTATCTTCAGTACACAGTCTAAGCACCAACATAAACCGGATGACTTCCTAAGTGGTGGGGTAAGATCCAAAATATGTTGTATCATGCACTGCTCATACTCACTTATAGCCAAGTGATTTTAAAGTGCCTGTATTCCTAAAAGAACAATGTGTCAAACGAGAATGTGAAAATAATTTGACTGCGTGACGAACCCGTGATGTGCAGCTCCTCTCGACTTCATCACTCTTGTGTTTTGTCTGTTTGCATGTGTTTTCTGAAGTCGCAGTGCGCTGAGCTCTCAGGGCCACTGTATGTGTTGGTTCACTCTCACCGCTCTTATAGGTCTCTGCAGCAGCAAGCAGCTAAAAACCTGCTGTACACGACCTGCTCAGGAACAAATAGGAGACAGACAATATTAGAGATTAAAAAAGTGGAACATTTAGCAGCTAAAGAGACCATCAACCAAACAGAAAGGAGAGTCAGTATTGGTCTTACATTCACCAAGCAGCTGGCAAACATGACCCCAGATGAATGATAATGTTGCTCCGTACCTGCTGGATGTGTAAATAAAGTTCCCCATATCAGCTTAAAAGGTGGCTATATTTAAACATTGGCAGCAGCAGAAAAATGCAGTGGAAAAACTCTGACATGAGTGCATATTATGAGGGAGTTAAAAAACAAATTTTGGGCAGCTACAATATTTTTTCACTCAAATTTATTGTACATTAAAGAAGTTTTACTTGCTTTTAACCCTCTTTTTCCATCAGTTACTCCCTTTCAGCAGCACTGAGTTTATTACACTGACTCTCCATCCATTCATATTTATCTGTCAGCTGACTGGCAGCTGCTGTCAACTGTTAGATTCAACCCTATGTTTGCCCTTGCGTGTGCATCACTCTGAGTGGTGCGCTGTACGGAGCTGCACCAGCCAAATAACTAATTACTTCCCTCTAAGCAAAATCAGTAACGTTAGATGAAGTGAAAAACAAACAGCGCACCTACATGGGGAAAGAAAATGACTTCACTCAAATGAAGTATCTCTCTCAGCGCTTTCCTGTGGAGCAGTTTGGTTTGAGCAGACACTCCTCGGCAGTGCGTAATGTTCAAGTTTGTTCAATGAGGACTAACCATGTGTGACACTTGGCACTCGGCAGACCGCATTAACCGCAGGATTAAAACAACTAGAAAGCTCTGTTGAATTGTAGCTGCTCCGTTTAGATTAGCAGAACGCTCATTTATCTCACGAAAGACAGAGAGAGTTCATTTGGTGGAGCTGTTTTTAGCTTCTGGAGAGAGATTTCTTTGTTTACAGAATGTCTGCATATGAGGAAAAAATGTTTTTACTAGTGATGAAAACATATTATCGTTATCTCATTAATAGTTTGACATTGTATTCAATCATCATCATCTAATTTCAACGTCACCGCTGTGTTATGTTACCGATGATAATAATAGACCCTAATACTGCGCCACAAAAGCCCCGCAATGAATCCTCCTTCATGAGGATTAAAACGTTCAGTCAGTCTGTTTTGCTTTATCCCAAAGTGCCTGGACATTGTAAACATTTGTCGGGTTAAATGTGGCCACTGCTCTTGGTTGTGTTTGCTCTTCTTATGCAATGCGTTGACTTATTACACACACTCATTGTTTTTATTCTGTATTTCCTGTTGTTAACTGTTACACTGCAAGTGTCGTTAACAAACTGCACAGTTCAAGTATCTGCAAGTTGTTCTTTATACATTACTGAGATTAAACTCAATGGAAATTCACATTCATCAGACTCTTCTTGAGTGCTTGCTAAGAGTCGTGTTTATGGTTCTTATAGAGCATCTGAACTTGGCAGGAATAGTCAAGTAAAGGTTTATTCCCTTAAGCCAACTACTTAGGTGTGCTGGCTGCTGGGTTGGACGGGCTGTGTTCAGTGCAGTATGAGAAAACAGTGACTCAGTTGGCACACACTGATGTCATTCTGCTCATGGACTGTTGTTGTAGCTTGCACTGTTGTGTGGCTAATGATGTTCCAGGCGATGGAAAAGTAGATGCGAACTTGATGATTCGACTGAAGAACAAAGATTAAAATGATCCAATGTCACTGCACGTGGGAACTTGTAATTAATTCCTAATGTTAAACCATCAAGTCTGTATCTACTTTCTGCCATCCGTCTCAATCTGACATAATCCTTGGTTGGCAAATTGGTTTATTCCATTAGGGCCTGTTCGCAGAAGTTGGAAGGGCAACTGTCTGTCACGCGTTGCATTAGTGCTTGCGTTTATACCAATATTTGTTTCTGTTTGACAATGTTTAACTCTGTGTCTCCGTGCGGTCGTTCTAACCTCGTGGTGTGCCCCTAAATAAGCAGCCATTTATTTAAGCAGGCAGCGAGTCAGCGTGATTAGAGGGACATCCAGTGTCAGTGTATGCTCTTGGGCTAAGAGGATTAACACAATCTGGTTAAGACCCTTTTTACTCCTCCTGTGGACTGCGTCTCTCCAGGATCCATCTTTGATTTTTGACTCTTCTGTCCTCTCTCTTTTGTGCGTGAGCATGTCTGCGTTTAACCAAACCTGTCTGTGATGACTGAGCAGTCTCCTTAAGTTTGTTGGTACCTTAACAAAATGTCTCTCGGGAGGAATTTACCTGTCGGTCAGCGTACATCATCGGAGGGAAGCAAGGTAAGAGACTGCAGCTGTTGATGCCTCCGATTGGATGGATAAGTAGGGTAAAGCTGAGGTTCTTGTAATGTGTTTTTCGCACATTCTCACCTTAATGAAGGTAGGATGCATTGTAGCACGGTTATATTTGACTGTATTAGTTTTAGCAAGGTGCACTGGCAAGAATCTGGATACATTCACCTTGAAAAATAGAAACTGGTTTGTTTCAGAATCATCGCTGAATCAGAGGCACGTAATCAACCCTAGTTGAGCTGTTACACAACCCTTTAAAGATTTGTTCTGCTTGCATTTTTACATGACTTCATTTAGTTTTGTTTTTCATGGCGAACTTCCCAGATGCTCAGCGGTTCCCTGGCCTAAGACCTATCAGTGCATCAGATTTTATGGCATGTGTCTGACTCTGATCATACGTTAAATCTTAAAGGTACTCTACTCGAATGCAGGAAAACATGATTTTCTAGGTGGAAGAAATAATGCATGGTTTTAATTCTTCACAGCGCTGAAGTTAATAAATCTCATCATAATGAAATGTATGACATCGGAGAAGGAAAGGATCATGTCAACACAGGAAACTGAATTCCCCTGGGAGCCCACACAGGGTTCAAATACTCAAAGATTTTCCTTTTAGATAAAGTGAGGACAGTTGCGCTGTCAGGAGAAAAATGAAGTGTCTTATCAGGTGAGTGAAATGTGGAGCACCCCGTGGAGAGGTTTTTTTTATCACAAAGAGTCATTTGGGGTTGAGTCATGAGACTTGTCAAGTGTTCCGTTTTCTTCATGAGTAAACACCAAGATCCTCAGAGCAGAGAGCGGGGGAAGAGAGGTTCAGGCCCGACTGGAATTCGGGGAGAGTTGAACAAGACAGATGTTGGGTGACGAGGTCGGCCAGCGCATAGTTTGTTCTACTGCAGTTCACCCTGAGAAAAAAGAGCGATGAGCATGTCCTCCGTGTCAAGAGTTCACTGAATACAGTTCACAAAGATGTAAGCATTGAATGAAATGGCCATCGCATTATATAATCACACAGAGTGTTTTTCTTCTGGAGGTTTGTAGGCCGCTAAAAGGGAAAGAGGAAAAAATGTCTCGGTTTTTAGTGTTTACAGAGGCAGCAGCGACGATCCTTCTCAAATATATTTCTTCAAACAGCTGCCAGTTTGCTAAACCCCTCCCCCAAGCAGCAGTCGTCCAATCATAGCTTAGTGACCGTAGTTAGGCATGGCAGACCCGTCAGGCTTTGGATTCCTCCACAAACCTAAAGCCTGATGCGGATACAGTAAGAGTGATACTCGGCATGTAAGGTGTGTGGAGACCAGTGTCTTTTTTAACTTTTAAGGAATGGATTAAAATGTGTGTTTTCCTGCTCTAATGGAAGCTGCAATTGTTAGAATGTACTCACAATAGTAATAGTAGTGTTACATTCAAAGCCAAGGGGCATATCATTAGATAACTACATTAGTTTATGAGGTTACAGGTTGTGGTAAAAAGTGTCCTGGTCATGATGGCACATTCTCTGTGTACACTGTGTGCAGGCAGTCCTGAATGCTGTCCATTTAGCCTGGTTTTTTTTTTTTTTTTTCTTTATTGGATTTGGGGAAATTTACACTCCAGCACCTCTGGCCAAAGTCAGTTCATTTTCACCCTAAAAGCCTTTTTTTTTTTTTCTCTCCTCTTGTCACGTTGAGAGTGAAAACACAGAGTTTGAAACATGCAAACAAGTTGGGAAGATAAGCAGCCAAACAGGATAAAGTTAGGGATAAATAACAGTCTGATTTTGTATTCTTACTCATCATGATTACAAGAGGAGGACTAACTACCTCCATACAAGAACAATGCTGTGACTTTATTTCCATGTCTTCTGAATGGATCATCATGGAGGGAGGATGCTGACTGTTCGTCTGGGGCTTTCAGTCTTTTATCATGATATCACACGTAGACATCGGTTGCATAATTAAGACCCATCTCACAACATTCTTGTTGTATAACGCATGTGAAAAATTCAGTTTTCAACCAACTCATGGAGGTAACGTTAGCTGAATTAGCGAGTTAGCTCCAGCTGATAAAATCTGGGAACTGTGTAACATAAAGAATCCAAACTGATGTGGACAAACCACTGTTTTCACACAGAATTATTTATGTCACATTCAAGCAGCTGTGCTCAGATGAGCTGATTGTAGAGGGCTGTGGTGCTTCTCGCTTCTGTCCCTGATTATCCTGTTGAACCATGAAGCATCAGTAACAATAGACCCTTTAATCTTGTGGATACTTGTTATAATTACGCAGTAACTGAATTTGAATCAGTATGTTTATATGAATTAGAATAAATCACGTTTAATGGTGCTGCTACGAATCTGAAAAACAACTCAGAGAGGGGAAACGGCTCAACAGAAATAATAATAATTATAATAATAATAATCATTGCTGGGAGGCTTGTTATTTATATTTATTGTTAAAACTCATTACTTAGTCAGCAATATGGAAAATGACTTTGAACTTAATGGAATGGAAGTTGAATTACCTTGGCTTTGGCATGTAGTAAAATACCAACCTTGAGAAAGTGAGGTTATGTCTGTGGTGCCACTTTTAAATGCAGACACATGAGAAGCTGCAGATTTTGGCTTTAAAATCTGCATCTTGTCATGTTTGTGTTATTCATTGTAAACCTGATTCATATTGTGTACATCCCTGTGAAAACCAAACCTAAGTTGCAGCAGGGGGGAATTCTCTTTTTCTGTGACAACGCTCAGTCGACTTTAATATTTTAGATTATTTTAGATTTTAGATTAGTGTGTGTGCGTAAAATGCACATGTGTGAAAAGTGTGACTTGATTATTACCAGTCCTCGTTATTCTCAGTTGTTGGGTAGGAAAGCATGTGATAGAGAAACAATGGCAGGGGCAAGGGAAGGACAGCGATGACTGGGAAGAGGTTAGGAGTAATGCCTATTGATGTATGGGGTCTCTCTTCCTGTTTTACTGTAAATGTGTGCTCATTGTATCTTAGCAACCAGTTATAGACACCAATAACAATCTGTTCCCACTTGTAAAAGGTTCCTTTCATCCATCTCCAGTGAAGTGATAAACAACACTTCAGCACAAACTCTTCAAGTGAAATCAATGTCCCGGGGTGAGAGTACGTTTGTTCACTCTCCCTTTTGTAAAGCTGCTTTACATTTTTTTTTTTTAATGTGGAAATTGTGACTCAAACCACTTCATCTTTTGTAATGCAGAGCCATGCTTGTTAGTGAAGCGTATACAATATGCTTTATTTGTTGTTGTACAAAAGTATCGAGAAAAACATCGAAATGAGCGTTTATGTGTTTGGACTCGTGTTGTTTTCGTAGCCAGGCCTGATGGTTTAGTAACATAAACCACATAAAGTATGTGAAGACCACAGAGTTTTCCTCGGCCGGGACTTTTGGAGTATTTATTACTTGACCTTGGGGACGGTTTCCCTTGCTCTTTCACTCATGCATTTGCCTGTGTAGGATATACAGCTCTTCCTGCTGCTCTGTGTTTGTTTGGGTTGTGTATTTGTGGTTGTGTGTATGTGCTTAGTGCTTGTGTGTTATACTGGTATAGAAAACGGGTCTCGTCTCGGTAGCTGAATGTCTTCTCCCACCTCCAGTGCGTTCAGTCTTTGTTGTCTTGGCTGGTAAACCTCGAGTGTTTTCTCGGCTGTCTATGCTGCGACAGCTCCCTTTCCTCTTTGGTGACTCTTGGCATACACCCCACATACTGTATTGACTGGTATTTGTTTCTGTTTTTTCTGTACTTTCTCCTGCACATTGTGTGACTTGACTTGACTTCCCTTTTTTCTGTGCTTGGCTCTTTACTTTTCCTTATTTCCACTGATGCAATAACAGCCTTTTATTGTGTATTTACATCATTTGACGGTTCACTGGCAGCCTGAAGTTGTCTGAGGATTATTAAAGCTGTACTATGATCAATATTTTTATAATTATAGTGTGAAAGGTGTGACCTGTAGCGATGAACCTATAGAAAATTGTCACCTGAATCTGTTTGACGGAGCTTTATATTTCAACTCATTGTTCAGCCGTCCGCTCGGCAGGTGTACTGTTCTGGCTCACATCCACCGCTCTTATAGGATTGTTTTTCGGCTACAGCAGGCACCTGCTTTACGTGCAGAAGGCACCACATGTCAGACAGACACAGTTAGCAACTAGATGGTGAGATATATTTCCCTCAAGAGTAAGTAGAGACCATAAACAGAGTTAAAAGAGAGTGAATATTGTAATAAAGATTCATCAGGTGGCCAGAAACATGACTCCAAATGAACGATAAGATTGCTGTGTAACTGCTAGATGTGTAAACAGGTAACTGTTTGCAAAAAGGTCACCATATCAACTTAAAAGGTGGTGATATGTGTTCACTGAGATCAGTTATTGCCAGTGTAATGTATTAGTGATTAGTTTAACACATTATCTTTATGCATTTTTGAGTGATGGAAAATATGAAAAACAGAGGTGTTTTGTTCAAGCTAAACGGTTATTGTGGTTAAGATGGTGTTGTAGATCACGATCCGCATCTGCATATCAGACTGTACACTCTCATGTGAAGTCAAGTTTGTTGTGTAAATGGTATGTAAATTATGCTGGTGTGATGGTAAATAAATAAAACCGTACAAATACAAAAATAAAGCCTGTTTCTGTCACACATTCCACACAGGTTCAGGTCGCACCATCTTTCAGTCGGTGAACACAACAGACTTTGCGTGTTGTGCAGTCCACCTCCTTTGTTTCACTTGTTTGCTGTCTGCTCTTTGCTTTGACAACAGAGGAGTGTTGGTACTGTCCACTGTGCGTGAAGCTGAGGGAGGGATGGAGGAGGGAGGAGGGAGGGGCAGATCAGGTTTGATCTTGCTTACAGGAGCTGCGCTGCAGGGAGAGAGGAATGGTGGTAGGTGAAAGGGCACCGGCTGCTGCCAAAACTGCAGCGTGTGTGCGCTACCCACTGTGCACACTGCAAAGCAGACTGTGATTGGCTTACTGCAGTGTTTTCTATGTAACCGAGTAGGCATTTAAAGGTCTTACACCCACTGTCAAAATCAATGCAGATGTTTTGCACCAGCAGAAATTTAACTAACATGCTTTAATAACAGAGCTTCTTGCACGGCTGTCCTATGATATAACATAATGCACTGAATTTGCAGTATGGGTTTACCTGATTAACCAGACGATCGTTCCTAATTGGCTGATAACGACGTACAAGCTCAGCTGAGAAGAAATCAGATGAAACTCTGACCGGCTTTGGCAGCGCTCCAGTTTCCACAGGCTCAAATTTCTGCTTTGTGCATCAACAAAGTCGGGAGGACGAAGGCAAAAAGTTGCACGGATTACAAAGCTTAAAGAGTTGTGTTTAGCTATTCTGTGCAGGCAGTAAGAATAACCCCAATGGTCTCAGTTTAAAAGAGCCATGTGTTTAACACTGTTGGAAAGAAGTCTTTTCTGTATCACATGCTGCTCCTCGATTCCCCCCCCCCCCCTTCTCATTTGAAAATATTGATTATTTGATATTTCATGTTTACATTGTCAAATGAAAGCAAATGTCAGACTAGACTGGAAAGTATTGCACGCCTCCAGACTTCAGACTCTGAACCCAGAACACAGATAAGCGAGATACTGGCAGCTGATTATCTGACTTCCTTTTATGAGTTGAAAGTCAAGTGCCACAAATAGTCACTATATGACCTGATCTTCCTGTGAAACAACCAATACAGTCAAAACAGAAGCAACATAACATTACCTCCCTTGCCTTACGCCGCTGTTGCCGGTGGGCAACACTAAAAATACTGCAGATGATTTCTTTCAAACAGCCATGAAGGAAAGAAGATGATGGACGTGGAAATCTATTGTGAAATACAAGACTTCTATAAAAACGCCTCTAACTTCCTTTTGTGATGTAGAAACCTTAGACACGACGGCCTGCAGCCATTTAACGGGGCTGCCGACCTCCATCAGGTCACAGCACATGCACCGTGTATCGTTACGGTCCGTGGTGTTCAGGCGTTAAGGTCGCACTGACCTGTCCTGAGTACGTTTGTTTGTAACCAGATGCTTCTGACCGGACGATGTGGGAGTTTATCACTGATTGTTTCACAGCGTAACTCTAAGCTGCTTATAGAGGCATCGCTTAGTTATTATCTGTCTGCTTTGAATGACGTGACAGTCTGTGCATTCCTTATTTCATTGTGATTAATCTTAACATACCTGCCTTTTAAACACCTGGAGACAGTTGCACCAGCTGCTGACTTTGTTTATCATGTGAGCCTGAGCTAAGTGGGGATTTACAGTGTACATATTATGACTGCGGTTTGTAGAGATGAATATTTAAATACACAAACCGGCAGGTGTGACTGTTGCACAGCTAACTGAACCAACGGACAAAGCTAATGTTAGCGTGCTGAAAAAAGAAGTGAGATATGATTGACACATCTGACATTTGATCAAAACTGGGTTTAAAAATGATGTAATTTTTTTTAAATTTCACACCAACATAATATACCATACCTCAAAATACAAAACGGTCTGCTAAAAGCATTCACAGTAATATCCAGAGTTGAAACAATTAGCAGATTAATTCATTAGTAGATCGGCAGAAAATTAATCTGCAACTATTTTGATAATCAATTAACCGTTTAAGTCATTTTGAAGCAAAATTGCTCAGGAAGTTCACAGGTCCCAGCTTCTCAAATGTGAATATTTGCTGGTTTTCTTGGTCTTGGTATTTTAAAGTGTCAGTTGGGACAAGAAATAATCACCAGATTAATTGATAAAAAAAATAATCGTTACATTATAAGCCCTGTTATTAGCATAATGACACAGATTTTTCCCACTCATTCTAAACTACATGCATACTACTAATTCTTAAGTTTACAAAGCATTGGTTCTTAAGTTATTTTATCTTTTGGCCCCAAAACTTTGCAAGTTATATGACAGTTTGTGACGCTACAGACTTCCTGTTTACATAGTTAATTACTTTTAATCGGACGGCGCTACAGATATTTCCTAACAACCGATGGACGCTGAAGTCTTAACTAGGAAAGGCGTTTCTTAAGCTTTATTCAGTAAATCACTGGTTTGATAGAGAAATTGCTTTCTATGAAACTGAGGACGTGACTGAACGTCTTCTGTTATTGTTTTGGAAGAACTCTCAGACAGGAAACTAGTGGTTGCAAAACAGGTCAGCTTTTGCACAACATGACAGTCATTGTATTCAGTAGAAAATTAGTCAATTATCTTTTAGTCATACAACTGCACCTCTGGCTGATATAAGATGGGAGCCGGTTTCCTGTCATATTTTTCATTATGGTTTAGTTGTTTAAAACTGAGATTTAAACAGATCATTTGAAATAAAAGTGCAAATGAACATTTGGGTATCGCAGCTCTTTATTTCGGCCTCAGCAGTGTGTACTGGCTCAACATTAGGTGGTGGGTGTGTGGTGGTGTCTGTGTCTTGGGCTTAACTAGCTACAATACAGTGTTCAAGGATTTCTGTTGTACAGGGAATTCATTGTAATAGTTGCATTATGTTGCAGGAAGGGGTTTAAATTTGTGGTTTTATTGTCTATTGATCAACAAAAAAACTACAGAAAAGCCGCTGTAGGAAGGTAGTTAATCATTTAAGACATTTTTAAAACAAACAGATTGTCAATACACAAGAGTTGCTATATAATGTGTATCGTAAACGGTCACAGTTCAGACAGAGAACAAATGCTGTGACTCAGATCCAGTTGTAACAAACTCTACCTGCAGGGGCACTTTGCAATGTTGCACAAACTCCTCTATTCAAAAAGCTTCTGCTGAGGAAACGACTCATTTAAAAATGCCAAGCCGACTTCCTTCTTGACTTGTAACATTTTTCTGGTTTTGCTCCGGTCATGTCTCAGAGCTGCACAGAAGATGTTTACATTCAGTCTTCTTTTCTATTGGAGTCTCTGCAGCGTAAGATTATATAATATAACAGATGTCCTCCTGCGAACACATACAGAACATTTAAAACATCCATTCCACATGAAATGTGACCGTGTACTGTGTACTGCATGTGCTGCCTCAGTGTAAATACAGTTGATGTCATTGCTTAGACAGAGCTGAGGGATGGTACATGCTCCACCGTCCCTCCAAGCCCTCAGGATTGTGGGTATTGTGCAGTAACATCTCCCCTTGCCTTAAATGTGTAAAGTATGTTTCGGGGCGACCAATGAACAACGCTGTTCTTACATGTCAGGCTCATGAGATCCTGATGTGACAGATTCTGATTTAAGGCAGAGCTGCAAACGATCAATTACCCCGCAACTAATCATCAACTCTTTTTATTGCATAAAAGTCTGACATCGTGTAGTTAGAACCGTGATATTGATTTCAGAGCAACCTTTTTAGAAAATATAAAAAACTTTAGTTGAATTTACTTGTGCTGTTTCTGTGTCACTCTTACGTCACAGCTGTGTATTCACTGAGAGGTCAAGACACCCTACAAAAAGAAATTGCCCCTGATTGTCCATAATAGCAGTGGGATCATGAATCATCCCATAGAGAGAAGCGGGGGGTATTTCCTTCCACCTAATGCTCTGAGCCATTTATATATCTTTGTATTCTCAGGGAGGGCCTCTTCCTCACATCACTGGGCATTGTTATCTGCTGTGAGCGTCATGTAAAGTCATTATTTTCTAAGAATACAACAGGCTGGTGTAACGTGTTAATGTAGCATGTTTGTAAGGCATTTCTTTCTGATAATATTTCTGTTATAATATATACTGGGTACCGTCACTGAAGACTTTGGGTGCTGGGCTTTTGCTTAGACTCATGCAACCGCAGTGATGCTCATTCATGGGTGTGGAAACCTACAAGTCCTGGCTTGAGAAACAGATTCATAAACTACTTTTTGTTTTGTTTTTTTTGCGAAGCAGTTAGTGGGAACATGATTTGGAAGACATGATGATGAGAAGTTGAGCCCTGCCTTTAGGGCTGACTGAGGTTTTTAGATTTGCAGCTTTATTTCTCATCGCTCTAACGTCATGCTCCTCTCCTCCTTCTGAATTTCTGTTCTGAATTCCTAGATTTTTAACTTGTGTCAATTTCTTCCATATCACTTTTAATGTACCAAACTTAATGAATGTTCTTATTGATTATTGTAATCACACTGTGCACTACAGGCGTACTAATTAACTGTATTATTTACCCTGTTAACAGCTGGTTTGTCCCTCTCCTCCAGCTGCCAGTTTTTTTTTATTCAAATCACCTCGTAGCTTGATTTATTTTATATTCTTGCACAGCGCTCCTCTCAGCTGTGCTAAAGCAGAGTGTTGTTAGGTGTGTTGGTGAGCTGTATACACATTTCCACAAGCTGATAAAGACCCTACAAATGGAAATATAGGCTTAACAAGATCCCAGAAGTCTCGCTAGAGATTAAATAATGCAGACAGCCGTGAAAAAAGAAAAAAAAAACCCAAGGCACTCCATCTTCAGGTGAAATGGTATTATTAGTTTATTCCTCCAGCATGCCTTCGTTTTTTTTTTTTTTTTTTTTCTCCATGGTTGTCTGCATTATTTAATATCTAACCAAGACTTGTGGGATCTTGTTTTTTGAACTTGTACCTGCCTCACTGAAGAGTACCTGTCTGATCCTCCTTAAGAAACCGAATCCTTATATGGTGGCAACTACAAAAGTAACCTTAGATGTATTTTTTTTTATTATTATCTTTTTCTCTAGCTGGACAACATCCTCTACCCTCCCTCCACGTCCCTCAGGAAGTCCAGTAACCCGGAGTTGACTCATGGATTAAGTCCTGCTCTCAAATTTAAACGACATCTCAGTGAGGATGGAAAACACGTACGAAGGCGGAGCCTGGGGGGCGGTCTCACAGGTGATAGATTTATTTGTGGTCTGTGTGTGTGTGTGTGTGTGTGTGTGTGTGTGTGTGTGTGTGTGGGCTGGTTTAGACTGTCTGCTCTCATTGACATATTTATAAGCTCCTGATGCCGCACCAGCACGTTCGTATGTTTTACTTTTGGGTTTGTAAAGTCTCTTCTTTTTTTTCCAAACGTGTATAAATAAGTGCTTCATTGAATATGATCTTACTTTGGCCACAGTCCAAATGCTTTTAATAACTCTCGTGCTCGATAAGATTTATATGAAACTTGATTCATATATTTTACTCCACGTGGGAGGACAGCTCGCAAAGGTTAAATATGTTAGCTTTCTATTTACAGTAGAGTTCCTGTGAAGCCTGACTACTGATCTCACTGTATGGAACAAACATTAAGGAAACACAAACAGTATCCAGGAACTAAACATACGGGCCCCTCATTAATAAACTTGATCACTCCCCCCTCCCTCCCTCCCTCCTGAAACTCGCTCACCTTCACACGTTGTTTCCCCACAGCTTGAAGATTTATTTGGGGTGGTCGACCCCAGAGGGAGAAAAACGATCTATATTAATCCATATCATGTTAATGGCCACAAATAAATGACTATCTATCACTTACAAGATGCTTAGATGCTCCCTGGGGAATGAAATAGCTCTAAAGAAATAAAAACATGGTTTCCCACTGACCTTAAGTCTCATTCAGCCATTTAGTTGTTTTGTTTTGTTTTACTGTGACTTTGAGATCTCCACCTTCCCAATGCAGATTAGGGGCGCATGGAATTTAATTTGTGGAGCTTTGAAAACTTTGTGAAGTAATGAAACTTGAAAACTGTATTTCCAGAAGCTTCCTCGGGTCACTCAGGATAATCAGGATAATCCACAGACTGTGCTGTGAACAGAGTCAAGTGTTTTGTGGGGGAAGAAGTTCTCAAGGACGGGCAAAAAAAAAACTAAACAAAAAACCTGAAATGTATAACTGTAGTGATAAACACTGGCCATCTGTTTTTAAACCCCGCTCTGAAAAGAGTTTCGCTCAAGCAGTGCAGCGGTGACGGTGTCAGAGTTGGCAGGACACCATTCAAAAGAGCATCAGAGATCAGTTTGATGAAGCCAATAGGATTACATCAGTAACTGCACCCAGCAGAGGTCGGGCACAAAGGTGTCATTTCAGGACGGTGTTTGCAAACACTTGCTATGAATTTAAAGAAAATGAAAAGATATTCTCTCGCTCATCATCAGTGATTGGACGTGACGGGAACATTCAACTTCCTGCCAGGGCTGGAAGACTTTTGGTGATTTCATATGAGAGATTTCTCATCCTGTTTTGTCAGCGCCTCTCACTGCTGTGAGTGCACGGGACATGTGCACATACCTCTGAGCAGCAGTGAGGATTTAGCAACATTCAAGCCAAGATGTGTTGATAGTTGTGGGGTTGTTTTGCTTTTGGTGCCAGGCCTCGTCTGATCAAACCACATCCCCAGAGTCCAGAAGAAGCAGGGTCAGGGTTAGTTAAATTGTAAACCAAGTTCCCAGGTGCTTTAAGCTGACATAGATCTGCACATCGTCACAGGCTGAAACAAATAAGGAACAATAAATCGGATAACAAGCTTTTGGACTTACGTGGTTTACTGTCGGTAGGACTGTATTTTGTGCGTCTTCTCATAATGAGACAAACTGTGTTGCAGTGATGCAAATCCTGCAGCCTCGAGTCGAGGGATACGAACTGCCTTACTATAGATATTAGTATTTACAGTTGGAAGAGCTTTACAACATACTGTGCATACAATTTACAGCCAGTTTCCAGTAGCAACGGATCTGTAAGAGCTGGGTAAGAGTTTCAGTCTGCCTCTGGATAGACGAATAGTAGTGTGGCTCACATGAGCATGGACACATTCCTGCCTCTGGACAATTACACATAGACGTCTCCTGTGTTTTGACTCCAGCCTTGTTTGCTTCCATTCAGAAAACTGACACGCCACAGGCTGGTGTTTGACGCCTCTGAATAGTGTAGTTTACCATGTGATGTCTATGCAAAGCACTTTCACCTCACCAATTAAAGCGTTGACCTTTTTCACAGTCAATGGAAGGTCGTGTTTTCATTGGGCGCAGCTTTGAATGATTGCTTTACCCTCTACTAATCAGTTTACAAGAAAAACAAGATGGATAGACATGAACCTGACGCAAGTCCGTTGTCACGATCGTGTTGTTAAAGCACGACGAGTATGGTATTTGATTTTAACATAACTTAATTTGTTGTTACAGTACAGCAAGTTTGTGCTCGATAAAACTCATGTTGAAAATATAATGTTCAGCTGAAGCATGCCTCTAGCCACAGGCTTTAAAAAGATGTTGTCCTTTGACATTGTGGTATCTATAAAAGCTCATATCACGTGGCATAAGACCAATACAATCCAATTGTCATGTTGGAATAAAAAACTTGTTTCAGCCTGTGATAAATTCGATGCAACAGCACTTGTCTTTTTAATCCCCCTGAGGAATCGAGACCGTTTGTCTCTCTGTGAATAAATTCAGTCATAATTAATGATTTAAAATCGAAAGTTAGTCTTTTTCACCTTTTCTGATCTGAACATACAGGTGCATTTGTATAAAATATCCAACAGCAGAACAAGTGGCACTGTGTGTAGAGATTTTTTCTTTTCCTCCTGTATAATTCACATGGTCGTTGTTGCAGAGGTGGGCGTGACACCGGGACATCTGTGGTCGGGAACAGAGTGGTCTGACCTTGCAAATACCTGTGTCGAATGTAAAAAAAAAAACTTTACTCCCCTTCCCACCTCTTTTGATACCCTACTTTCTGAAAGTGTTGACTAGTGTCTGACGAGAGGTTTCCTCTATGCCGGGATGTGATGGGCTCTAGTGAGGAAAACATTTGCCGGTAAGGAAGGAAGAACCACAGTTTTCCCTCCTCATCCTGTTTGGTCTCCCTTCAGTTCTCCTGGTTTTACTGCAGCGATCACAGTGTAGTTGTAGCACTGTATATTTTCTCATCTGCTGACTTTATGTGCATATACTTAACTTATTATGTAGAGCTATATTTGCCGTATATTTTTGTCTGCACAGTGCAAAAGAAAAACTGAAAGCATGTTTTCAGTGTTTTAGATTCTTCTTCATTAGATTTCTTTGCAGTGTTGTAGTTTGTGTCGTCTGAGAACGAGAACAACATTTAAGACTAAAACGAACAGGGACATTTTTGACTCAAATAAAGCAAGAAATTCAAAATGTTACCTTGTAGTATGAGTACCTGTCTACCTTTTTAAAGGCATGAAACCAGTTAACGGCAGTACAACAAAGGCCAGTGAGGGTTTTTTTTTTTTTCCCCCTTTTTAAAAAATAAAAAATAAAAAATCTTTATCATCTGACAACAATAAAGGCAGACATGATACCCAGTGGTGGGGATTTCCTCTCCCAGGTAAGTGTGAAGTCTGCAGATGGACTTTCACATGGGAGAGAGATAAACGGAAAGCAGCGAGGCTGCTGCCTGGATGTCAGGAGGAGACGTTCAGAGGATTAAAACACAGCACTATGTTTTGAAAAATGTTCCACAGCGATGTGAAGTGTACATATTTTGTAGTAAATGTTATTGTAGCCACATTATAACAAAATATCTACAGCATGTGATCATTGAATAGTGTTTAGGTGACTGTTCAGTTTGAAAGGAAAGAATTTTAAAATCTTTCTTTGTTTTGAAAATACAAAGGCTTCAAGGATTTCCACTGCTGCAGCTTTAAAGCGTTTATTTATTTTTTGGGAGCCTTTCATGCCTTTATTTGAGAGTCGACAGTAGGGAGATGACAGGAAATGAAAGGGGAGAGAGAGAGAGATAGGGAAGGAAATACAAGAAAAGGTCACCTGCTGGACTTAAACCAGGGGGCGTTGGAGTTCATGATGAACGCCGCAGGTTACCAGGTCATTTCTTATCTGTGTGTTTGTAATGGAAGATGTTGCATTTTTTTTTACAATATACTGCATGTAAAAAAAACAAAAAACAAACAAAAAAAAATGCCAGTCTGACGTCAGTCCAGCCTGGTTCTGGATTTTTTAGATTACCACCCACATCTCTGGTTTGTTCAGCGATTCATTCGGCACAGGTCTGGTGTTGTTGCCGGGGTCCATCGATCGGAGAAACACTTCAAAGTCACTGCTTCAGGAAAGTGTTGTTTGGTGTGTTGGTGAGCTGTCAGTGTTTCAGAAAATGCAGATTCTAATAGACGTGAGCTCAGACTTTGCTCCTAGCAGGACAGTAAATTTATAAACCTGCCCAGTTTATAAAAGCTCAACACATCTGATGAAAGGAGAAACCAGAAAACTTGAGATATGCCCTGGGTGTGTTGAGCTACAGCCTGTTGCAGGGGTTGGTAATCCCTCCTCTCTGCCTCCTGGAGCGTTTACTTAAACAGGAAATGGAAATATACACATGTGGATCAGAGATGACAACACTTCTACAAATTATTTTTTTCAATTCATGGAATTATGGTGGCACAATATGATCTGCTAATACAGACGCCGAGGCTGCTGTATGCTGCGTTTTAATCCTGGTCTTGCCTTGGCGAGCTGTGGCAGTAGGATAAAAGAGGGTGGATGAAGGTGGGTAAAGGACAGGAGCAGCATGTAGTGCCATCTAGCTGCTGAAAGTGGAGATTCACTGCATGAAATATTCATATTCAGTGTTGTTCTTATTAAAAACCTGTTGGTGCATCCATGTACTCGCCTTCATAAGACTTATGAGGTGTGCTGGTGCTGTGGTTACGTAATGTTAGGATTGTCAGTGATCTCTTAATGGGCTTTCCCCCTCCTCTCGCCTAATTTAACCCTTTGACATCCGAGGGGGGGGGGGGGCCTTCATCTTCACATTACACTCCTAACAAGAGCGGACAGCTGGGATTATCTTATGTTACTGGTGTGTCATATGACCTCTACTGTCTCCTCTTTTCCTCCCTGTTGTTGTGGGTCGGGACATACTGTACAGTAGTTTGTTAAAAACACCACGCTACAGAAGTATTATCAGCAGAAGGTGCTTAACGTTCTCAAAAGTAAAAGCAGTCTGACTGATATTTTACTGTTCATCACATCTTTAAATTGTTATTACTGAGGCATCAATGTCTAAAACAGCTTTTTACTTTTGGAGCGAGTTTTAACTACTATATATATTTGTTTTAGTCCAGTGGTTCCTCCAGGAAAAATACAGTTCTGCTAAAATTTGCATTTATGTTTTAATCTTTTGTGAAATAATGGATCAGTTATTTCAATTAAACCATCTTTTGTAAACAACTGGCTTAATCAATGTGTTGTATTTTATCAAATGAACGTTTGTTTATGTAAAAACTAATGTGAAAATTAATATATGTAGTTTATAAATACACAAATTAAGTACAAGTACCTCAAAACTGTACTTAAGTGTACTGCTTGACTAGATGTACTTAGTTACTGTCTGCCTCTGCAAAAAACACACATACAGTGATTTGGTCAGTGTTTTTCTTAAGTGACTTCATCCTGTTGCTCTGCAGGAAAGTACCTTCTGCTGCCCGCCAACCCCCAGCAGACACACACAGCGTGGCAGCCGTCATCTGAGATCTCTAACCTGGTCCGAATGTGTTCCCTGAATCTGGGAAAGTCGGACCCCTCCCTCACCTCCAGCCTGGTGAGTAACCTACTTCCTGCATCGCTATATTCGGTGTCCTGATCCGAGCAGGACGCTCCCTCCCATTACCTGCTCTGTGAGAATTACACTGACCTGGTTATGTTAGGTAACATAATATAAAAAGATAATTTGCATAAACCACAATATCTGAATATCCAGTACTCCATGTTAATCTATGATGCCCAGAGGTAAAGGAGGTTGTCACAGTTCAAACATCAGTGTGATCAGTAGTTTTTACAGAGACAAAGAACTGCAAGAATGTTTAAATTCATATACGAGTTGTATTTTGTGTGACAGGAAAAATGCATATAGCAGTGCACCAAAGTGGAAAAGCTCAACTAGATAATAATAATACAATACAATAATAATACAAAAATATATTTTTATTTGTGTATTATTTGTGTACTGTAACTGACTGCTGGTTTAAGGAATGACCTGTTTAGTTAAAGGGTTCTTATCTGTCACTGCTGCAGGTTTAAAAAGGGGCTTTATAAGTGTATTAATTCTATGGATACAAAACATGACAAGTCACATAACATCAGCGTTCACATTTGTTCGTTCACATCTAAGATTGTGACGTAAGTAGTTTAAGTCACAGGGAGCGTCTTCAGTCTAAAAAATTAAAAATGTAAATACTGAAGCAGAATAAAAAGAAAATAAAAAGAAATTAAAAAGACATGTTGAAGAGCTCAAAGTGAATCTCTGGTTAGGACCGAGTGAAGTCATGAAGACGGATGACCTTCGGCGTGGTCGTGCGATGTTCTTTCAGATGACACTGATAGGCGCTCCGTCGTGATCTTGTTGTCTGCGGGGTGAGATGCGATCAAAAGCAGAGGCTCAATCCAATGCTGTAAATCTGAGTCATTCCCTGTGTGTGTGTGTGTGTATGCGTGTGTGTGTGTGTGTGCATGCGTGCGAGAGTATATTTTGGTTTAACAGACACTTGCACCATGACTGACCTGAGTGGGTTGACCCAGAAAAAGTCGCTGTAACCTGAACTAGAGGAGGTCAAACTGTGTCTCAGATGACATCATGGTTGCCTTGTTTACACTAATAACATAATACAGCTACTACAGAGTCCTGATGGCTGATTTTGACATAAAGATGTAGCTTGAAATACACAACGTTAATGACTTAAATAATCACTGAGGGCATTCTGGGTGATTTTCATGATTTCATTTTTGAATGAAACCACTGGTTTAAGTAGAAAACACCTCGGCTCATTCCCTACACTGGGGGGCACTAGTGCATCTTCAGTATTTTGGAACTTAAAAACATGAATCCTTGTGTTTCTAAGAGCCACAAATTAATCCCTTTGGTTATTGTGCCCTGCAGAGTGAACGAATACATGATTTCCCGTAACATAATTGTCCTCCAGTGAATAAATCATCCAATCGATGTGTTTGGTTCAATTTAAGTTTTACAACTTAATGAGCTGGATGAATGTGGAATATCTTTTAGTGTGGAATATTTGTTTCACTTGCCAGCCGTCACAACACAGCGGCGCTCCGTGTTGTGTTGGTCTATAATGGACAACACAGAGTCAATAAGGCTTGAGTGTCTCGCTCCAGGACACTTGAGTAGGAGGGATAGAAGGTCTCTGGCCACGTGCAGTTTCTCCACCTTACTGCGACCGGATATACTCTGATAGAAGAAACTTTCTTCCCGTCTGACTGGGAGGTATTTGCATGTGTAATCAGGTCACATTGACAATAGGGGATATTATTTGATATAAAAGTGCACCTGTGGCATTCTGAGCCCAGATTCAGTCCAAAGTTAATGGAGGAGACTCTGCACTCGCCCCTCAGGTGAGGCTGTAAGGTCATGGCGACCCTTGAGCCTAACAAAAAATGTTTTCATCAGACTAAATGGGACCACAGATACGTGGTTGAAACCGGGCTTGTCGCCTTCAAGCTCGAGTCCAGTGGTCTGTCCGCCACAGCTCTGCACAAAGGACTTTTTTTTTTGATGGTTTTATATTTAGTCTTTTGTGCAAAACTGTAACTAAGTTTAACTGTAAATCTGCAGTTTCATCAGATAAATTACTGAATTATCCGAATTCTGTCTGATAATGTTGTTAAAATACAATATACATTTGTTTATTATTGATTAATGTTTATGTTAGTCTTTTGATAGATACCTGTTTCTAATATCTGATTTCTAACTCATCATTTTTTTATTCTTTACATGTACCTCCCTAAAAATCTTCTTCCTACACTCAGTAACCCTGCAGTCTTTTGTATGCACACTGTACAGTATCTACTCTAATATCTTGGTGGATCATCTTCATCTGCAACTCAAATCTTACGTTATTCCTGTTCTTATTCGTAACACTGTTTGCATCCGCCTAACGACTCAGTGGTCAGTGCCACGAGGAAATGAACTGCTGGTTACAGCTGCTCAGACACCGTCTTGTGCAGACAGACGCTAAATCTTAAGAGCATCTTTTGGAGTTGGCGGCGCTGTCACCTCAGGGGTTCATCTGCAGCCTTTGTGTTTCCCTGCCTTCAGAACGAGCTCAGAAAAAGATGGTGAATTGGTCGACCTTGAGAGAGGAGCGAAAGAGACAAACACTTCTAGCCACTGAATATGTTGCTGTTGTTCTTTGTTTTCCTCTTTGTTTCAGTAATTGTTTGTCCCTTTTTTTGGGGGGGTGGGGGGGCATTAGTCTGGGCTATAGAATAGGATTCCAGCAGCATCTTCAGTGTGCTTAAAAATAACAAAGATGTTTAACGTCAGTTGTAATGGTTGTATTACTGCAAAGCACACCAGTCCCTGGCCTTAGTGACATGAAATGAATGCAGTGCTGCTGTATCTACTGAGCTTCTGACTGCAGTCATGTTTGGCAGATATATCCATGTCTGAAAAGATTTAATGGGCCATTCGATTTGGTTCTTTCATTTTGAAATGGGCAATTTTGAAATGTAATGATGCAAACAAATGTGGGTTTTAGGACAGACAGTTGTACTGACAGTATTTTTTTTTTTCTTAACCAGAAACACCAGAAAAGTGACACTATATTTAAAAAAAAAAGATGAACTGCACAGCTTTCAGGAAAATGTGGAGTTTAATCTGTGATTGTGTTCTTCATTATATAACAGAGAAAAATTCACAGCTTCGTCGCTTCACAGTTCTGCAGAGTTTCTAAAGAAGCCAAAGGGCTTGTGTAGGTGAAATCTCTGTGGCTAAGAGGTAGTGTTTCTCTAAGCTTTTGGCAGTCACATTCTGTATTTAAAACCCTGAACGCTTCCTGGGCAGTGAGCAGAGCTGTAGGTGACCTCACTGCTGCTTTGTCACGACTCTTACTGCTCTTTTAATCGACTGATGTGACATTAGTTTTGCAAAAAAAAAAATGTTAAAAATGAATTCCGACTTGTTTCATCTGCAGTATGAGCACTTAACTTCCGTGTGTAAAGGTGGTATTAAGGACAGAATAATGCTGAAGCTTTATTTGTTTGGGAAGAACGCTCTAGTCAGTGAATCCTTCTGTACAATAACTGATGGCTACTTGTTTGTTTTTACTTCCTGTTGTCCAGTTTAGTGATTGATTTTCTTATCTCTTAATCTGCTGATTGTTTTCTCACTTAATCAGTTAATGATTTAGTTTCTAAAATGTGTTTGTGAAAATTGTCCATCGGAGTTTCCCAGAGCCTCAGATGATGTCTTCAAATATTCAGTAATAAAAACAATATTGTCGAGATGGAACCAGAGACTTTGCCCATTAACTTTTAATAATCATTTAATTTGACTAATCAATTAAATCATGTAATCTTTGCAGCTCTACTTCAGTGTGAACTCCGGTGACACCCTAAATTTTGAATGACGCACAGAAATGCGGTCACTTCACAGCATTTATGTACATTAATCCAAAATAATGCATAACAGACTGGCCATCTTTTTAAATCGCCAAATACACACAATAGGAATGTGACTTTATTATTGATCGTCCACACCGTCACTGCAGGTTGGAGACCCCCCTGGTTCTGTAAGCCAGGCTTTGCCCCCCTTTGCCTCACAGGACTCCCGTTATTGCTTTTTTTTTGCCTCTTTTTCCTCCTTTATGCGCTCCCATCATGCCCCTGGGTGTGCATGGCTCTTTGACTAGCGTGGCACATCTCTCTTGACTGTGATGCTCTTTGGCAGAAAATCAATACTTCACTTCTGGTGTGATATGGAGATAAGACTGTCATAATCCTGATGTTGTGCCTTTGTGGACTCTCATTCTCCCTCATAATTGAAGTCAGTGATGTCCTTTACTGATATCGTCGTCGCCGCCGCCGTTGGAGCAGTTTGTTGTTGCAAAGGAAGGAGCTGCAGTTTATGTGAACAAACATGCGGTACAGTGATGTCTGGTCAAGTTCATTTTTCAGTCAACATTGAACAAACAAAACCATCTTTTTTTTTTTTTCTTTTTCTTTATATTAACCTTATGGAAAAATCCAGTTATCCAGCTGAGTATAGCTACCTGCCCACAAACAAGGGTAATAAGTTACCAGCTGCACCTTATTGATCTGTGGGTGTCTGCCTTTGTTCTGTGGTCGCTGCACGATCTGAGCTCCAGTGTGAGTGTGTGGCGTAATGTCCTTCAAATGTGACCCATAATTGGACAACATTACTGTGTGTCTGTGTGTGTGTGTGTGTTGTACTGGTGTATATATTTTAATTATTTAATCAACAGATCTTTCCAAGGTTTGCGATGTGGAAAAGAGACATTAATCTTACCTGCCTTCTACCTAATTAGTGTGTGTATTGCTATTATTGTAGATCTATTGAACACACACACGCACACACACGATGCACACACCTACAAACTAGAGAAAGAAAAGATTAAAGAGAATCAGACCACCAAATAAATGTATAACTTCTCAGTGAACAGTTTCCCTGCAGGGAGTATTAGTATAATGGTGCATTTCAGCAACATTGAGGAATAGTAATAACTATCCTCCAGCATAAAAACATTCAGCATCCTGTCCACGAGCCGTGTGACGTTCCACAGAATGGCTTTGGAAATCCCAAAATTACATTACGTTACTGGAAACATCAGGGTGTGATGTAAATGAACCCGTCACTGTTGATAAAATAACGGCAGACGAGACGTTCAGCCTGACATGTGCTCCGTGTGAGATACAATCTTCTCTGTGACAGCGTCATGCACAATCTAACTTTGTGTTTTCTTTGAAACTGAGGAGAATGAAGCGAGCCTAGTGGACTCGAGCTGACATAATTCTCATCTCATGAATGCAAACATTTACATGGCTATTCCGGTGTATTCAAGATTGAAAACCCAGAGTGCGATTGAGAGGGATGCATTGCAGCCATTGGTTCTTCTCGGTTACTATCTTTGCACTTGTTGCCAAGGTTAAAGACTTGCCTGGTCTCTTTGGAGGTTGGCTCTACAGGCTTTTATCATGGCTGGATATTCTTACTCCTTTGGCTTCGGACAGACGGATTCTTTGCACTGCTTTGTATGGAGGGAATTGACTCCTTCCTTCTTTACCGACCTCTTCACAGGCCTTGTCCCTCCTCTGCCTGCCTTACATCTGCAGGTTGCCTCTTGGTCTGATAAGCTCAGGCAGAGCAGAGGCTGTGGGTCACTCAATCAGCACTCTCTGCATGCTTTCAGAGCCAGCGCTCCCTTTTTTCTCCAGAGGCAGAGGAAACAACCTAAGCTGCCCACCTGCCGCGAGGAAATGAGTCACAGACAACCCCTGGACTTTTCCCAGAGGCTATTCTCTGGCCCTGCTCCAAGGCCACTGGCACAAACTGTCTGCCTTCATGGCTGCCCTGAAACCCACCTCAAAGCAGCTTCACTTTGTGGGATGTTTTCTCTAAACACTGCCCACTTTTTCTTTTTTAGTATTTTTATTTATTTATTTACTTGCGGTGAGACTGCAGGTAAAAATACCCACAGTGCATTCAGAAAGTCTTCAGACCCCTTCGATCTTTACATTTTGTTATGTTGCAGCCTTTTGCTAAAATAAAAAAAATAAAAAAATCTCTCATCAATCTACATTAATTACTTTAAATGACAAAGCAATGACACTTGAAATTTAGCTCAGGTTTCCATTTCTCCACCTGTGGTAAACTCAGCTGATTGGACTCACACCTGTCAAGAAGAGGAAAGAACTGCCTGCAGAGCTCAGAGACGGGACTGTGCCGAGGCTCAGACCCGGGGAAGGATAGAGAAATGCTTCCTAAGAGCACGGTGGCCTGGAACAACCAGGACTCTTCCCAGAGCTGGCTGCTCGGTCAAACTGAGCAATTAGGGGAGAAAGGTCCTTGGTAAGAGAGGAGACCAAGAACCCAAACTCTGTGGAGATGAGAGAAACACCTTTTTAGCTAGTTATTTTCATATACATCGTTCGGTCTAGAAAATGCCAGAATATATTGAAAATCATCCATCACAACAAATCATTTGTTAATAAGTTTAAATAATTTATTGTTTCAGCACGAGGGTAGAGGCTGTGGTGCTTGTTACAGACATTAGCCGGTGTAGAAGAAGAGACTCTCTCTATTGAATAAGACAAATGACCCCTCCCCTGTGGACCGCAGCTTCTCATCTTCATTATTAGTCCAATGTGGAATTTTCTTAATTGTTCCTTTAGCAGCCGCAGACGGAGCATTGACTCGAGACTAGTCAGATGAGCATAGCAGGTTTCTTTAATTCCCTCAGGTAATCTGGAGGGCATTGTTCAAGCTGCAAAAGTTGACTACTGTAATCCCCGTCCTCTGAGGTTTTATGGGCTTTATTCAAAAAAAAACAAAAAAAAAAAAAACAGCCTGATTACCCGTGCACGGACCTGGCTTTCTACTCTCTGCTTTCTTATCAGCACAGCGGCACAAATGACTGTTGCCCCAGCCACTGCAACACTCATCAGCTTTTCTGCTGCACAGGCTTCAGAGTGGGGAAAAGTTGATGGTAGTGGTCACCTGTCTGACAATCCCGCTCCGCACCCTCTCCACCAGCCGCGGTGGCGGGTGTCTGTCATCCCAGGCCGTTCTCTCTGAGAGAAATCATTTGAGCTTGGCTGGAGATGAGGAGAAAGGAAGGGGCCCACTTAATATTCACAGAGCAGTACCACAGTGAATAGAAATGAGTGAGAGAGGGTGAAAAAAAAAAAAAAAAGAGAAGCGAGCGAGGGAGGGAGGGAGGGAGGGGGGGGCAAAGAAAAACACAGACTGAAACAGAATGCGAAATTGAAGGATAGAACTGGCAGCAGGGAACTGGAAACAATTTGTTTTCCAAATGCTAATATTTCAGGAGGGAGTGTGGACATTGAATTAGAGCGTGTGAAGATGTGTGGTCACTCTGCGTGGAGCGCTCGGAGACAGAAGCGCCGCATGAAATTGTTGGAAATTGACATAGGATATGCAGTTGTATACATAACAGGTTGTGCAGGGAAGTGCGGCTGGAATGAAGGAAGCGTTTTCCTCTTTACAAATTGGTGCGCAACAGTTTGTGTGACATTCTCACAGCAGGTTTGAAAGGTCTTGTGCTGTTATTTCCCCCCCTCCCCGCCTCCCTTATGCAAGCCTGTGTGAGCTATATCGTCTCAGCCATCGTGTTTCTGTCACCTGCCTAACCTTCAGGTGCGTGTATTTTGCAGTCTCCATGTGACTCATTGGCTGCAATAAGAGCAGGAGATGCGTTAGCCTGCCTGCCGCAGACAGGATGCCAGATTCATTGTTGAGGTTGAGGCAGAACAATGCTGGGAAGGATATCCTCTCATTTTCATGGTCACCTAGGGTGCCCAAAAAGCGTGGCTGCACAGAGAAATGAGTCTTGGGGCTCCCACTTGTCCCCGGTACCCCCCCCCCCCCCACACCGCCTGCTCTCCCCCACCCGTTGCTACGCTAAATTAGAACTGCCTATCCTCTCTCTCTCTCCCTCTCTCTCTCTCTCTCTCTCTGTTCCTCGCTCCATCTCTCCTTCACTCCTGAAGTTACAGAGGAGAGGAACAAGAGGGAGGTGTCAGCTGACTGCCCCCCTCCAATCAGATAAGTTCTGATGGAAGTGTTTAGCAGCTGCTAAGATCAGATTTAGCCTGAGGGAGGGAGGGAGGGAGGGAGGGAGGGAGGGAGCAGGAGGCTGGAGCGAGGCAGTGCAGCATGGCTCTGTACCGGTAGGGAGGCATGATAAGTCGGGGCTCTGTACCATGGACGAGTCCAGCATTCTGAGGAGACGAGGGCTACAGGTAGGCAAGCAAATGAGCACGGAGCTGTGTCTGCAGGCTGACTTTGTGCTCTGTGTATGTGTATGTATGTGTGTGTGTGTGTGTGTGTGTGTGTGTGTGTGTGTGTGTTTCTGGGGCTCCTGCATCGGCCGCTCTTTTGACAGAACACAGTCGGGACTTTGAGACCTTTTTTGTGTTAACACTTGGCAGAAGAGAGTGAGCAACATTTTTGGCTCTGCTGCTGATGTGTGCTTGTGTCCGTCCTGCGTGTGAGAGGATCTCCCGGGAGAACTGTGGAGACAGTTTTCAGTCGAGGATAATTAGGAGTTTGACTGAAATCAGTCGGAAAATGTTTTAATGTCCACCACCTTGTTCCTCTGAGCAGATCTGGAGAGAACTGGTTGACATGGCTGTGGATATGTGTCTGAGCGGTTTTACTTTTTAAACAGCCTTGAATCATTTGTCACGTTTCACTTGTGTTAGCTGCCAGCAGGGGGAATGAGAGCAGTGTATTCACAGAGCAGTATTGATTATTGTATCCTGTGTGAAGGGCTTTCTTGATCTTTATTGACTTTTGATGATAATGGGACGCACTTTGAGGCTTTTGCCTTTCTGTCAGAAAATCTTGATTGAAGTGTGAGCTCAGTTCAGGACAGCAGTCATAAGGAATGATGCAGTTAATCAGATCGCTCCTGCCATCACTCTGACATCAACACGAGATCTAAATGAACGAGGAAAGGCAGGACGGAGTGCTCTGAAATATGAAACTACTTGTATTTTACATCACACTTGATATGATTCTTAATCCGAGACCTTTCAGACATCAATCATTTCCTGCAGACGAGCCGACAAAGTCTGCGCTAGGTGTTACAGTGAAGTGTAAATTGGATTTGATTTATTGTTTTTGCTTACTCTCGTCTCGACCACTCGCAGAGCAATTGATAAACACGTTGAGAAGGACGCCTCTTTTAAATTCAGCTCAAACTACTGCATGTGTTTTTAATCACAAACTCCCTGTGATCCATTTAATTAAGCTGCACTGTGGCTGATGAATTAAACCAATAAAAGTGCTTTTATGATCCATCAGTCGTTTCACAATAAACAAAGGTAAGTGTTGCTTGTTTGAGAACTAATTTTTCCTCTGTAATGTCGTATTTATTCAACTGTGGAGCCAATCTGTGGAGTTAAGCTGGTAAAATTTGACTTTCATGTTCACAAATTTGGTGTCAATGTGTTCCTCTGTGATTAGGAATCTCTATGAGAATTAGACAGCAGAAATGCTGACATTTAATTTATGCTCTTTGAGGCTTTTTTTTAATGGTCTTAATGGGTTTCTCAGGAGAAACCAATAATATTTTTTTTTGTAACTCAATTTATCAAAAGCTTCCCAACTGTAATTTTGTGCACAGTTGCCCTAATCTCTCTGTTCCTTTTGTTGGACACCAACACCTCCTCCATTCTTCACAAGACTTCTTTATGTGCCCCAACACGCAGCGAAACCAAACACAACGGTCGCTCCTGTAGCGCTCTAACCTCCGTATTCAAAAGGCAACACGGAAGTTAGTTTGTCAGGCAAATGAATGTAGCTGGTTCAGCTCCACAGTTTCCCATTCATTCCCAGGCCAGGAAGGGATGACATCATTCCAGTCGGACCTTGTTTATGTGTGTGGATGGTAAGAGCTGGGCTGCTTACAGTAAAGAGTGTGTCAGTGCTTTTGGCCTCGATTTGTCTTCCACCTTCTTTTTTTTTTTTATATCATAATAAATAAAATGTAAAAATAAATATGTTTGCTTCAAAATTTGGCTGTTTAACAACTTGGTCGTAAAAAAAGAGTCAGGTATTATTCCTCCCTCTCGTATTTTAAAACTTTACTCTTTATTCATTAATGTAATTGTTTGACACTTTAGGAAATATGTTTATTCACTTTCTTGCCAAGAGTCAATATCAATAACACTCTCATGTCTGTGTGATAAATGTAATGCTACAGCCAGCTGCTGATTAGCTTAGCTTAGCATAAAGACTGGAAACAGCCTGTGCAAAGGTTATAAAATCCATCTGCCAGCACTGAACCTCACTAATTACACCAAAGTGTAAAAATGACAAGTTGTGTTTTTACAGGGCTTATTATCTGCTGGACTGTGTCTCCGCCAGTTGCAGGGCTTCTGGTGTTTATGCTAAGCTAAACTAATCAGCTGTTGGCTGTTATTTAATGGACAGAAGTTATAATAGTATCGATTTTTTTTTTTTTTTTTTTTTTCATCTAGCTCTTGTCGAGAAAGTGAATAAGAATATTTGCCAAAATGTCAAGCTATTCGTTTAATGCCACATCACAGCTTCTTCAAATATTTATCCTCATGGCTTTTCTGCATTATTGATTAAAGTTCCATTTTGTGTGAGAAAACTTAAGGAAACTTGAGAAGATGCATTTTCATAAATATCCAAAAGATATGAAGTATAAAAATAATTAACACAGATGTTGTATGTGCACATTTGTGCTCCAGAAAAAAACTTTTACTAAAGATTTTCAGACAGGTTTTTAGGGAATTTGGATCAATTTGAGCAAAAGGATTTTTTTTGACTTGATCGTCAATCATGAAGAAGAAGGAGCGAAAGCTTTAGAGTGCCTGTTGATGCCTAATGAATGTGACAGGGTGCAGAATTTATTTTTAGACTTTCCGAAAACAACCGCAGACTAACAGTACGCAGGAGAATTATTGTTTCCCAGTATCAGACCCATTAATGAGTGCTCTAAATAAATTACCCAGCTAAAGTGTGTTCAGTTCATCTCAGTTCATGATTACACACCGAGTGCAATAAGGTGAGCCTATACGTATATGTTCTTGTTGTGTTAATAAATACTGAAGTATCCTTTCTCCTCTGCACTGGGTTTACTGTTATTTTTTCGACGTGGTAAATGGAGTGAGTGGATTGCATTAACAGGGGAATGTGATGCACTTCTGTAATTGCTTTCTCTATAAAAAGTAATTAACTTAATTCCTACAAGGGAGTGCTTTAAATGTTTTAAATTTGCAGTATCTCAGTAGACTTGTGTGTCACTCCGCTTTTGGCCGACCTTGATTTTCATACGCTTGCTTCTGTTGCTTAAACCCTCAGAAATGTGTCAGTGCATCTGTAGCGAGGCTTCTGTAATGATGCTGCCACATCTGAAGGTATTTGACTTTCAAGTGTAAGAAGCACCTCTGTTCTCCACTTCAATGTCTCCGATAACACGATCACCCTCAGCTTGTGGCTGCGTCTCGTGTCTCACTGGGTTTGTAGTGCGGTTCTGATGGCGTATAGCCGTCATGTTCCCTCATTATAGAAAATTTGTAGGATTTATATAGATCTTAATGACGCCTGTGATACACGTGTCCTTCATCTTAATTAGGAGCAGCCTGTCAGAAGCTACCGCATTGCATTGTGAGCTTTTACTGTACTTCTGACATCCGTCTAACACTGCCTCATAATAAAAAGGTACCAAACCACACAAGTGCAGTGACATTGTGTGTCTCCAAAGAGCCGTTTGTGTGAAGTGGTGTGAGCCAGCTGGTGAGATACAGCCTGGCTGACAAAACATGGTGCCCCAGCAGAAAGGCCATCTACTCACACATTATTTAATGGCTCAGCCTTAAATTCTGTTCATATTAACATAAGAGTATTTAAAAACTGATATTCCCCAGTCGTTCAGATGCAGTTTTTGTGTTAATTTAAATGGTAAATGGACTGCATTTATATGTAGCGCCTTTCTAGTCTTAACAACCACTCAAAGCACTTTACACTATACAGCACTTGCTCTGTACATACATACATACATGGTGCATCATTGGGTGATTATTGGGCAACCCACACTGTTTCCACAGTGGAAACATCTATTTCACTGACGCACCAAAGAAAAGCTCTCATCTAGGAGGGACAAGTGAATAAGACAACCTTGCTTTAGTTGGAAGGGGAAAGCAGCCTCTCTGCTGAAGTGTCCTTGTGCAAGACAGTAAGAGTTTCTATCAGCTCCAGCGACACTTCACTGATGCTGTGCGAAGGATCAGGTGAAAATATAAAGTTCGCTTTGAGGAAGAATAATCACCAAAGAAAACTGTTCATCTTCAAGCTGAATAGAGTTGCTACAAATCCCAGACGGTTACAGTCACCATGCAAACACACTGATCAGTTACCAAGATATAATGTATAATATTTGGATTGTTTGAACCACTTGAAAAGGTCAAACACGTTTGCAAGAGACAGACACAATATGAACATCTTTGGATATTTTGCATTTTACATTTTTAAATAATTTAAATAAATGTGTGTCCTCTTTTAACTGCTACAGGAGAAATTATTGAAATTATACACAGAAAATAAAATGGTGTACACAAGTGTGTAGAATTGTGTGCAATAGCAGCCTCTGGTGTGGATCCAAGGCGCTGCCTCTTGTTTGCTCTTCAAGCAAATTAATGTTGCATATGAACCATTAACTCATCCATATTTGATCTGACTTACATACCAAGGGATAATGACACTATTCATAGTTGGCTGTCTGTGAAGAAAACTTACTTTCCCCATGTTGATTAACTTTATCTGTATCCATATCTGCTCTTCAGAAGTTTGTTATTATCCTGACCGTGTTAAATGTTAAGGCTAATTGCTGTATTACCTCTTCATTCGAGAAGAAATGTTGTAATTCACCAAGGAGAACATCCTCTCTGGTAAACAACAGCTTTTTGTTGGATCAGTAGAAAACTGATAAATTTATAACCATGAAAGGTCATTTTTCAAGAAAAAAAAGTAGAATGATTTGCTCATGGAACAGGTTTAAGGATTTTACAGCTTGTTTTTTTTTTGTTTCCATTTTCTTGCTGTTATAAAACTTGTTTACATCCTTCTGCCGCTGCTCTCACAGAACCTGCTCTTCAAACTGGGCGGCCATGAGCAGTCGTTTCCTCCGTCATCTCCAGCAGTTCACTGAGTCTGTCTGAGTTTGTACATCACTTCTGTCATTTGCATTTTCTCTTTGTCAAACAACAACAGAAACATTAAACAGTGACATCAGTTACGTGCCAATGCCACTTTCTAATGTGCCACAACATCAACAGTATACGTTTGACATTTTGACAAACAGCACCTCATTAACAACCTGTGGCACTTATCAAACAACACAAAGTGCAAGTGAAATGTGTGAACACAGTAATGTATCACCACACAGAAAAATATGTGATCAGATCCACTGACATTCAGTTATATATTTTGGCACAAAACAGACCTTCATATCATGGGAATGATTGATCAGTGTCAACTTTTAATGGGCACAGTTTGTTGATGAAAGTTTTTAAATGCTTTATTTATTTATTTATTTTTTTGCTTGTGGTAAATGTGAGGAGGAGTGGGCGATGTGACAATCTTATATCTTGGACGATCTCACTTTGGCATGAGATCTATTTCTCAGATGAATCGTACAGATCGCATCATTAAAAAACCTACTACATTTAGATATTTAAAGTTCAATCGCTGATGACCAGCCCTTCGTTAACAGTTAGCTAGCACGCCGCTAACCGCAGCTGGTGACGGCAGCCTCGGCGAGCTTGGGATGAGAGAACTGCCTGGTTCAGATTGTGGATTGCGATTTTACTCAAAAAGATTGTCAAGTATTGATAACTAAATTGTAAAACACAGAGCTGCTACTAAAGCAGCTTTATTAGCTACAACCTGAATATGAGACGAGCAGCTGAAGAAACTCGGACACTCAGTCGAGTCGCGGCTCTACAGCGTTGTTACAGAGTGATGCATCTTTTCTCTCGGCTGAGTACAGACACTTTAACCAAACAACAGGCAGACGCAATTAAATTTTAGCTGTTATGGAACGTTATGTTAATGTTAATTAGCTGACATCTGACATAATCTACTGCCGGTGATGTTTGTCATTACAACCAGTGAAAACAACGGTCAGTGCCACTGTTTGCCTCAGTTTTTCCCCACTTGATGGTTTTTGCTTTCGTCCTGCAGCC
Organism: Seriola dumerili; assembly: GCF_002260705.1. Classification (NCBI taxonomy): domain Eukaryota; kingdom Metazoa; phylum Chordata; class Actinopteri; order Carangiformes; family Carangidae; genus Seriola; species Seriola dumerili. The sequence goes on from NW_019176100.1 coordinate 831,047, forward strand.
GGTGTTTATGAGATGGTGTTTGAGGAGAATCAGCAGAGAAGACCACGACTGTAGTTTGGTTAGCAGTGATCTTTAAGTCCTCTGGGACTGTCCTGAATGCGGCCGTCTGAGAGTCACGATCAATAACTGTGCCGCATGCTTTTGAAAGGTTATCAGAAAAAGTCCTCCTGCTTTGGACAGGACATGTAGTTTGAACATGTCTGATGCACATTGGTCAGGAATGAACCAGACCAGTTGCCAACCGCCCAGAAATTTCTTACACGAACAGAAATAGAAATATTTTTAGAGAAAACTTCGGTCCTGTAGGTATCGGAAGAGGTTCGACTGGGCACAGTTGTAGGTATCCTCATTCATTTATTTTAGGCCGTGAGCTTGAATTATTGTGGAATTGGAAGGAGCTTCTCATTAAAAAAGAGGGATCATCAAATTACAGAGTCATTACGCTCGGTGCCAGTCTTGAAATGAATTGTCTCCCTCGCACAACATTGGACGAAGCAGTGGATTAAGCATTTGTGACACCTAACATCCCGCTACGAGGAGAAATGTGAGGATGCCAACAGATTTAATCAGCAAAGCTTTCTAACAGTGTCTGTGTGCTTTTGCTCTTTTTGCTGTTGGATCTTCCCCCGCTGGTGCAGAAATCAATATCGTTCAGATCGAGCCAGGCATAATGGTGGAAAATATTACTTTAGACACTAGGTTTGAGTGCACTGATGTAAATATAAGGCAGCTGCTCAGGTGGATCTTCTGTGTGATCAACATTCGAGTCATTGGCGGTTTGTAAACGTCCAGGCTGCTTTGTTCGCTACCTGAGGTCAATGTATGCTCTTTAAGACAATCTTCAATCAGTCCCATAATGTATAGTCTGTCTACTTCCCCCTCTACACATGTGTTGGGAGCAGATAAGTGGTTTTATTGATCTGTTTGACCATTCCTAATCTCCAGATAAACTTGGTCTCTGACTTTGAAGCTGCATTTAGATTAGATGAAGCGAAGATTTAATTTTGAGTAAAGTCGTTAATTAAGATGCTTTTTTTGTTCCCATGGTCGTTCTGCAGACCTACAGGCTTCTGTATTCATTAAAGTATAAAAACCACTGAACTGTGCTCATCTAATAAATGTAGAAAATTTGCACATGCTTACTTTATCCACATTCATAACTGGTAGGTTAAGTCCTTGTGGTGTAACCATGAACTGTCCAACATACTCTTACATATCTTACTTTGAAACACACTTCCTGTGTCGCTGAGGACGATGTTGAACATATGGCCATGCTATAAAAATATAAATAATTGTCAATGACGTGCACCACACACTCGATATGTTTTATACTTGGAATTGTTCAGTAGGAAAATTAATTTATTCAGTCTACAGCGTTCAGCCTGCTGCCCTTTATGATCCATGTTTAATGAGTGCAAGTAAGTTAAAGAAATGAAACTTTGATCCATTTAGCTGCTGCTCTGGGAAGTTAAAGTTCCTCCTCAACTTATATATAACTCAAAATCAAGTAGGTACGGATCCTGTAAGTTTAATGAATATGCATGTCGTCTATCATAACAACATACACACGGTAATTCAAAAGAAAAGGGAGGGGGAGAAGAGGACAACGATACCTATTTTCTAAGTTAAGCTTACCTTCATTGGTCCAATGAGCAGTTATGATTGGTTTCCTAATTGCCGTGTTGTAGAGACAAAACATTAAACTCTTCCTCACTGACAAAATTACATGTAGCCCAAGGCTGCAATTTGCTGACTGTCGGATGAGGGCTGGTAATACTGACTCACTCTGGTCAGCGATCCTAACTGATCATATTGGCATTGTTGATGATTACAGACAAACTGACGCAGCAACCAGATGCAAGGAAAGGAAAGATTAGGGGAATATACAGTACAGACCATAAGTATTTGGACAGTTAGACATTTTTTGTTCCTCAGGCTGTGTCTCCCACCCAGTTCTTTCAATATTGATGTAAATCTACTCAAACTAAAGCTGAGACCCTGTTCTTTAATGTAGTGTCCATTGTTTTATTTCAAACTGAATATGCTGAAGCTCAGACCCTGAAGAACAATAAATATCTAACTGTACAAATAAGTAATAGTGATGTCACTCGAGGTGTTGATTTGACAACATTATGACTTAATATGAGAATAGGGGTTTTCCTGCCAGTCAGCAGCAAAGCACAGTAAAACCAAGAACACTTTTGATCTTGAGATGTAGGAAAATTCTTAATGCATCAAGGAGAATTATTAATGAAGCATTACACATAGGCCTTTTTACAAGAGCAATAACACAGCTTTGATGTGGTGTCTTGGAGATGAAACGTTTTGCTAGAAGTCATTCATTGACATTTACCCTGTGGAACAATAAACACTTTCAGGTTCATCATGTCAGAGTTGTTATCTCTCAAGCACTGAAAAGATTACTGGATAAACAAATGATTAAATGCACCATGTTTACTTTCATCACCGGTTTGTCTTCCTGACTGACACTTTCCAAGATGAAAGGATTTCTCGCAATTACTCTCTATTTTGTATTGCCCATTTGACAGCTCTGCAGCCTATCAGAGATAATACAATTTAATGGAAATACTTGTATTTATGTTAAGCATTTGACAAGCATGCAAGTCAGACACTTTTGTCTCACTAATTTAAATACCAAATGTCACGAAAAGTTTCAAACTTAATGCTCTTCAATTAAAGTTTGTTTAGCATTTGTTCTCAGTACTCATGACTGAAAGCTCGCAACGTATCGTCTGCAGGCTGCAACCCTGAAACTAGAGATTTAATTAGAGTAATGATTCTTCGAGAATGTGCCGACCAACAGTAACCCAGTGAAGAGATTTTTTTTGCATGCAAGCTTTAGTAAGATGTGTGTCTCGTAAATTAGTTATCAAGGTTATAAAATTGTATAGAACGTGTATTAATCTTCAAATTTACATGGAAGGTGCAAAAAGAGTTGCATGAACAGGTTGGTTGACTTAGTTTCTCCTGCCTGGTCTTGGTGCCGTTAGTACACTGCTCAGGCTCCTTCAAGAGAAATGTTGTAAGGGCTAATTAGCTAAGAGGTCCACTGAGAAAAGAAAAACGTTTTCATGCTAATGCTGCTAAAGCTAAGTTAGCTGCTGAATTATAATCCTCATGGTCCTGGTTGATTTGGTGATTTAGGGGGCGGCTGGTTTAAACAAGAAGTGCAGTTTAACACTTCAAAAGACATTTGTTGAGCAGCTGCTTTGCCTGCTAACTGGTGTATCTGTTTACAGTGCAGCCAAACCAACTAGTTGTAACATAAGTTATTTGTTTTAGTTAGTCAGGCAATAATTAGCCTTTTTCCATCATGCCATGAGCAACGGCCGTCTGATTTACTGCGCACAGCCCGCATAGTTTTCCACCCAACAGTAGATCACAGTAATGTTGGTTACATTCCTGAGTTGTGAAACCTGTTTCCTGCAGATCTTCGTTTACTCCCTGCAATATTTCAAACTGATCTGTTTTCAAAAATGCAGAAAATATCTGTGACTGCTTCATGCCGTGTTTCCCCTGTTGAATGTTTTTAATGCGAACTGGCAGCAGCAAGAAATGTTGGCTTTACATTAGCAGTAACCCAATAAACAGGAGCTCTGGTGCGGTTTTAAAGAGATTAGGTGGTAAATAGTAAAGCACAATACAACACAGTAATGTTGGACAACATGATTCCATTGTAAACAGTGAATCCCTTGTGGGAATGGCCGACCCTGTCTTGTAAATACATTGAATGGCTATAACTGAAAACAACAAACAATCAGTTCATGAAAATGTAGAGTTGAGAATTATATGTTGAATTTTTACCTTTTTGGTAAGTTTTGATTAGTTTCTATAAGATCAGAGTTGCATTATTTGTGGTTGTTTTCCTGGATTAAGTGTGTTCATTTGGTTTCCCAGTGTGTGTGTGTTGAATAAGTGCTGCTTCATTTATACCAGGAAACCTACTTTTGAGACAAAGACAAACCCAAACATTAGTTAGAGGAAGCGTTTGGATGTGTCTCACTGCTGTGGTTTATGAGCACTTTGAATACTTGCCGTCAGTAACAGACCTCCTCCTCCTCTGCACATTGCTTCCTTAGAAAGCATGAAAAGCATAAATTGACATATATAAGTCATCACAACACATTTATTTCACTTTATGTAAATATTTTCCTGATTTGATTTCACATAAATAAAAAAAAATAGTAGTTTTCAATAAATTGGTTTATCATAATCGTATTTACGCTCTCAGGTTGCCTTCTATTATAGGCGTCACACAGTGATTTGGTGTGCTGTGATTGGTGGATATCCCATTAGCGTAAGTCATTCCCTGATGGTAATTAGTGTTGTGTGAGCTGCGGTCATGTCTCCCAAGGAAACTCCCTGCCCTTGGTCTTCTGTAGGCAGCAGGGGAAGCCAGACATTAAGCCCTAATTGATAGCAAAGGGAGAGTGGGGCTTAGCACTTTTTCTGCTGACTGGTGCAGCCAATTCACATCAGCTCCATGTCCTACACTGTCTCAGACAAAGGACCTCACCCTTATCAGGTTATTATTAGACACTGAAACATCTAATGATCAAATACGTGGGATTTATAGTCACAAAACACAACAGAACCTGGTTATTCATCAGTCCTACAGCAAAAGGAAAGATCAGACAGGAGGGATTTAAAATAATCAGAGCTGGAGAGTTTTATATTTGTCTCGCGCTAATGGTATAAAAGAGCAGAGGGAAATGTTGAGAAGGTGATAAAACAGCCGCCTTTCTCACAAGAAGATACTGTAATTAAACAAACAGTCCTGTTAAGTGTATGGGGGATATAGTGATGTGCACACGGCGTGCACGCCTGTCACTCTGGCTGATGCTGGTTGTTGGCACGTCGGCAGATGCTGCGGCAGCATCATTTGCGGTCTTACTTATTCATTCCTGGCGGCTTTCAGAGAAATATGTTCATCGGAACGTTTTAATGAAATGTGTCGCGTGATATCTGTGAAGGAGCCGAACAACACATTTCCAGGTGTTGTCTGTATTTACAGCTTCACACATACTAGAGGTGTATTTATATTCAACACAAGTCAACCAGACTCAATAGGGTGCCGAGTTTAACAAGAAGCAACATTACAAGGAATAACCAGCAGCATTTTGTACCTCTGCTAAATTTATTAGACCAATGCTGGAGTTTTGAGGCTGTAACAAAACTGGTATTTGATAGTTTAATATATCAGATTATGATTTTTTTTTTCCTACGTAATGATTTAACAGACTTGTCAATGAGGATTCCTTAAATTTCTATTATTTTTAAAGACCTGTGCAAGATATATGCAGAGCAGGGCATTTTACAGTATAATAAAACCTGGCCTCCATATACACTGATACCTATGTACAGTATCTGCAATACATAATATACATAATATACAGTAGCTCCAATTTGTTTATGTGAACAGCCTTAGCTTCACCATTTACTTCCATTCAATATCTCACGTTTTACAATATTTGTATTTGTCTGAAGATGCTTTAACTCAAAAACAGTGTGGGTCACTCAGTAGAAAAGATTATGGGATTCTTATTGATTCAACTACGAATATCTATATTTGTTCAGTTTAGTTACGCCTCACTGTAGCTGATTGTGTTCACCTACGTCTTAGGAGGAGAGAAAACCAGCAGGGCTCCGTGTCCACTGCATTTATTTAATGCATGTTACATTACTGTAAATATGTCTCGCTAATAAAGCTCCATCTCTATGTTTTGAAGCCTGGAAACAAGTCTTCACGTTTGTGTTTGAGTTGACAATATCCTTTATACGTTGCGTTAACATACTGAGTCAAACATGTTTAACGTCTGCAAAGGCTGTTCAATACTGTAAACGTCTGCCAGCAGCGTTATCCTTTAAGCAACAAGCCTGTGAGAACACGTAATCCCTCAAGAAATCAATAAGGGCATTGTTGGTGCTTTTGCTGGAGTGTTTGGGTACACTCAGTAAACCCTGACCTCTGTTACTCTGCCTGCTACAGCGGGCTTCGACAACATACACGGTATTATCTTTAAAGGAACTTAACGACCTCAAACACGCGTCTGGTGTCATTCACAGAACAGGAGCAGAGACGATTGTTTCATTTGATTTTATTTGTGTAACTACCTGCCTTTTTTTTCTTTTATTATTATCACAGATATGTGTTCCCAAATAATTAATTAATTAAGAATTAACTTTTTTTTTTATTTAAGAGGGAAATGTGTTTTGGGAGAGCGCTGTCCCTCGGTGGCCCTTCACGTTCACCCGGTTCAACTGTTGTGTGATTTAAGTGAACAGTTTTAAATCCAGATGCGGGCTCTAAACTTTTTGAAGTTATCTGTGATGGGACGTAACAGTTTCACACCTGCTCTGTGATCTCCCTCCATATGGTGGCTGTTTGTGAGGCTGTTTGTGAGGCTGTTTGTGAGGCTGTTTGTGAGCAGCAGCAGCAGCAGCAGCAGCAGCAGCAGAAGCAGAGTAGTGTCTCCTGGTGTCACACAGAGCGACAGAGCCTCAGCGTCTGTGTCTCAGACAGTGCTGTATATAATAAATATATATATGTACATTTCATCAGATTGGATACAACTGGAGTTTTCATTAATTTGGCAAATTAACCAACTTTCTAAAATCATCTCTTGAATGTTAAATTTTATATAAAGCGACTTTCTTCTGTTCGAATTCATGGGCTGTATCGCAGTTGAATGAGAATAAAGAAAAAAAGGCCAGTACATAAGATGTCACATAACTACTCTATTATTTAATGTTTATATAAATGTATAACTTTTGAGTTTTTGTACTTATAATTCTTCTTTTTTCATTTACAGAAAGAACTGAGTCTTCCTAGAAGAGGCAGTTTGTAAGTACCTGCTCATATGTTACATACTGTACAGTTATCTGCTTTAGTGAGTGGGTTCATCTGTTGGTGAACAGCACGTCCTGTAATGAACCTTAACCTCTAGTCCCCACACTACTGACCTTTTACAATATTAGAGCAGATGTGCAACTCAGATTAGCTCCAGAAATATTTGTTTAAACGTTTATGTAAGTAGTGGGACTGATCACTGTTCACTTAATATCAAAGTCACACAAAATAATCAAATTGACATGATAGTTCATAGTCATTTCTATGATCCTATCAAGAAACTGTGAATTATAAAATACAATATTTTACCCTCTTATGTTGCTAAAGTGATGAAGCTGAAATGACATTTGAATTCAGAAAACTATAAACGTGAACTCGTGATTTATTGCCAATACATGAGTGGGCTTTTCATTTTAAAGGTCTCGGATAATCTCGTTAAACTATGTTAATGTTCTTGATCTCCAGTGAGCCACTGAGACTGTGTGACGTCTCATGAATTATTAGTTTTATGCGGTGTACTCAGTATAACCTGCATCATAAATGCATTTTATAGTGACTCCCTAAAATAGCCACATAACTGACTTGGATGACACTTCTGTGACTGTGGAAAGGTGCATGTTGTTCTTTCACATATTCTGCAGTCAGTGTCCTCTGTGCTCAGCCTGTGTCATCAGACCAGCTGCACAACGATGTAAATCAGCTTCCAAATACAGTTTATTTTGAGTTAGTGTGCAACTCTCAAATGGCTTTTGCTAATTTATTGTTTTCATGATCGACAAAATACATGCAAATATTTCAATTACAAAATACATCATCAAGTTGAAATGGAGAATTAAAGTAAAATGGAAAATAAAAATATCATGACCACAGACAGAAAATAAATTAAGAATAACAAATAGAGGAAAAAAAACTGCGATATATAGAAACAGTGATGTATGCAATGCTTGTTAACAGCGCTGCTTGCCAAGCGGTGTTCCAGCAAAGTGTCCCCCTCAGTTACTCACATTTTATGTTGTAGTTTAATGCTGTTTTTATGAGCTGGAAACGCCATTAAACGCTCGATATATAAGAGTGGAACCATTACAGGTGATACTCCTCCTTATCAGGCGGCCCACTTAAAGTTTCTGATGCAAATTTAAATGCAGTATTGCTTTTTCTCCTCCAGGACATTGATGATAATGGAAAAATAACATAACATAAAAAAAAAGAAAAAAAAGATTGAATACAATAACAAGAACAAACACAGCAGAGGTAAATCTGGACTGGTTACTTTGATAGCCACGGCATCACCACTCTCGAGTGTATAGTCCTCTCAAGTGAGAGCCAACTTCCTCTGTCGCCTTCAGTCGATTTGACCATCTCTCTATGAGCTTCTCATTCTGTAATCTCAACATGAAAGTCATTTTTTTCCCCCTCTGTAGTTTCTTTTAATTACTGATCGCCACCTGTCGTCAGTTGGATGTTTCTTCTTGAGCTTTTCTCTTTTCTTTTTTTTTTTCAACCAGCAATATGTGCAATAAATTGTTTGTTTTTTTGTTTTTTTTTCTCCCATCATGTTCATTTTATCTGGAAATACCCCAAAGGTGGTTAAGAGTTGGCCTCTATATTTCACTGCAGAATTTACCCACGACAAGATATGAGCGGGATATTCCTCCTGCACTCACCTGTTTGCCTTCGGTTCATTCTGAATGCAGAGTGAAAGATTTAAAACTATACTGCATTTACAAGCTGTTTTCCAGCTGATTCTCCTTCCACAGTTTTGTATTTGTCACTTTGTGAGTTTCTGAGAAAATGTTTTCCCACACTTCTGTTAGGACTCATCTTAAGACATTTACTTAAACAATGCAGTGCTGGAGGACAGAGGAACATCCATTATTCAGATATATTGCTTGATAAATATTTATTGCAGTCGGTAGTTTCAGAGTCAAAAAAGTGGATGGTCTAACTCTCTCTATCTTGCCATTAGAAAAAGAGGATGTGTACCGTGAAGCTGTCCCCCGGCTGATTGGTTAGATTTCTGTTCAGTAGGTTATTAAAGCTGATTCTTGGCCAATGATATGTCAGATGACTTGAGGCATGTCAAGCACAATAAACTTCCTGGACATTTGATTTTGGTTTATATATATATATATATATATATATATATATACACATTATATTGTGGAGGAGAAAGATTTACCCATGACACCTTGCTGTTCTCTGTGCCACCTCACCACAGAGGGCACCTACTGTAATAGAGGTGAGCCATTACTAATGGTGATCTGCGGCACCGGTTTATATTTAGAGCGCTGGAGCCTCTAGTGACCTTGGTAACCATAGTAATGCTGTTTGGATATGACAAAGTAGATATGACTGCTTCAGATTCATCAGAAACTGCAGTTTATCCAGATAGTTGTCACTTATTTCACTTGTCGCCTTCGAAATGAGAAACGTGAACATCAGGTGATCCGTATCTCGTACGACAGATGAATTGACTCGTCTTGACCACGGTATCACTGCCGTGTCACCGCTTCATTTCAACGAGTGATGGATTGTACCTTTCAGACTGTGTCATGTGTGAAGTTGTTTTTAACATGAGTCATTCTCGTTGAGTGATTACTGGAATCTATTTATAGGCTGACCTTAATAACTGGAGGTCTTTAGCTGGGTCCAATTAAATAACTGAAAATCAATCATTTGTGTGTGCCGGCAGCACAATACACAGTCACTAGATACTGTTCCCGTGTGTCCACTTCAGCACAAAAACGCAGCCTGTCGCAGTTTCAGCGCCGAGGTACTGAAGCTGTTGTTCTGCCCAAATGCATCAGCTGCTTTGCCGTGCAACAGGAGACTGTTGACTGTAGGTTCTGTTACACGGTCTTTTTATGGTCATATTCAAACAGCAGATGCTGTCAACCGTGTCTCATGAACTTCATGCCGGATTGCTGTGTCTGGTTAGCCAATACAAATATTTAGTGAGTAGTAGTTTTATGGCTGTTGTCCTCCCTGAGGTTTTTTAGGAAATGTATCGCACATCAGTTGATGCTTGAACTGATAAACCACTGAACGATGACTTGTCCTAATGAGACAGGAAATCTGCTTGTCCTTCCTCGTTATCTGACTCGATTCAGTCCCTCTCCTTTCTCCATCACTTGCAGACTTGTATCTAGTCACACATATTGTGTCTACTCTCATTTGTTTTGCACCTTCGTCTTACTTCTTGCACATTTTCACTGCTGACTGTTTTTGTCATCTCAGCTGCAAAGTTTCATAAATGTCCTTAAGTTATAGATTTCTACTTTAAAGCTGCACTGATCCATATTTTTATATTATTCAAAAGACCAAATGACTATGCACAATGTGAATAGTGTCTCTCATACGGAGAATTTACACTTAACTCTCCAGTTAGAGCCTCTCAGTGTCTTTCAGTTCATTGTTTTGGTTTTGCAGCCCACGATTTCCTGTTTTGATTCAGTCTCACTGCAGAGCGTCACAACACTGTGACAGAGGCTATTTTATATGTATGATAATGTCACTCCATATCTGCTGGAGGAATTAATAATCAACTATAATTTTTCCATGTCGGCTTCATTCATAATATGACGGTACATGTACTGTATGTCAGTGTTGTGTTTACAGCTTGTTGTGCTGCCCCCAAGTGGCCGAATATACTGAAATGCGAAGTTAAATGATTTCAGTAATTCACATTCTGCAGTGTTGGCCGCATCTCTGTCCTTGTCTGAAGGGTTGGCACTGTCACTGTGGAGGCCTGATGTAACTGCTTATGTTGACAAAGCCAAACAGTATAAACTGGGGTGTTGAAAGGTCAGTGATGACGAACACGATAATCTTTGAAAGGCTTGATTTTCTTAAACCCTGTGAAAAATAACTTATTATTTCTGAAGGGGAAAAGTCAGCGGAGGCTTTACAGCTGTTAACAAAAACAAACACTGCTGGATGATAATGAGCGGCTGCTCTGATAGGAACAGAAAATGTCTGTTGCCAGACACCAAGTGCAGCAATTATCACAAATAATTTTCAGCTAAAATGTTGCACTGTGGTTGTGAAAGTCACAATAGTTGCCTCACCTTCTCCTAATGAGAATGATACCCCCGCTGACATGTTCAGTGGACCTCAATTAAACAGTGTGCTCACAAGATTTTACAAGAAACTGCCACAGCGGAGCAGCTTCAGATGAGAACTGTGGCATTAATTAAAAAGCGTTAATAAGGTTGTGCACATTACTGATTCCAAATGGAGGGACAGGTAAGAGGATGGAGTATGAGTGAAAGGCTTTCTGAGCCACTTTCTGTTGCAGAGACTGATGTGGGTCTGCTTTCCTGCATCACGGTGGAACTGATTTCCGATCAATTCAAGCTGAACAATAGAAGCTGCTCTGCACACTGTGCCGTGAGTCGGTCAAAGTTTTTCTCACCCTAAGTGCAGTAGCAGTCATACATTATCCTGAAAATGTCTGAGTCACCTACCTTTACCCCAGAGCCGCAGATTCCCGGGGGAAAAAAATCCCTCTGACAAATGGTTTTCAAACATGAATTCAGTCCAGATAAATGAGCTTAGCTGAACATTTATTCTTTTTTTTATAACATTATGATGACATATATTAAATACAGTTAATGCACCGATTTATTTTTGGAGATTCCCACCCAGTGTTGATTCGTTAACTAATTTCAGTTGGTAGAAAAATATACAAACATGTGTATATATTTCTGAAAGTGCGCGCCTGAGCTGATTTATCCTTTAGCCTTTTAAGCTAAGGCTGGCGATGGTCTTCGATTTATAAATTCACATATAAAAGTTGATTGTTTTGTCAGTCATTTGCAGTTTTTCCTGTGAACTTGAGAAGTTACATTTGTAAATGTATTCAGATGGTCACTGATGGAATGACAGTCTCAACTTGTTGGCTGGAAAGTTGAAGCTCTGGTTGTGCTCCAAACTAACTCTCTCACCACATCTGAGTGTTTATAGCTGTTCTGAAGAACAACGCTCAAAGGAGGGGAGAGACATGACGACGGTCTTTCATTTTTTACCCTCAAAGACACTCATAGTGTTAGCTGAGAGGAGAGCTTGAGAATGAGGTACAAATCCTTTGTACTTTCACTCCTCCACACAACAGGCCAATGGCTGCCTGAAACGAGCCTCCTTTTATGTTTCAGGAAGTTGCACAATTTAAAAAGCAGCAGATTTATTCAGCAGTGCAGAAATCATTTTTGAGATTGTGTCAAACTGCCCAATGTGACACCAAATGAAAATTTATTTGTTCTCAAATATCTGCCTCACAGTCGCCAATATTAAATGTCTCACTTATTTGATTCAGATGCAGAAAAACTTCATAAAGGATGATGATACACCTGCTAAACAAACAGTTGAGTGGAAAGTCCTTCACTACTTGTTTATAGTGTTAACGGCAGTTTGAATCAGTTGGAGTTGGAACGAGTTTTGAAGTGGGTTGAATTTTTTATTTGCATTTTCTTCCCTCCGCTGCATATTTCTAGACACAGTCAGGGCAGAGGAAACTGCCTAACAGCCTGAAAATGTTGGATTTATGTCTCATTGACTTTCAGATGGGGGGAAAGAATAATGTGGAACCGACATGAAAACGGGGTCTAGTGTCACTGACTGGCAGGACTTCGTGGGTCAGAGGTTTCAGTTTGCAAACACAAACTTTCTCTCTCTACTGTCTGAGTTATTTCATTCTGCCCCATTCAAATATGACGTCAATTATTGAACCCACGGTGCAAGTGGGAGATTTTTATCTGATTATAAAACATCAAACATAGTGAATTATCAGCATCAAAATGCCTGAAAGTTACAGAGACAATAGTTCCAAGTTTGCACTCTTAACCTCTGTACTCTAGATACAGTTCTGAGGAAGAGGATGCTCTTACGCTCCAGTTCCTGCCTGCCTCAACCTCCGGCTCTGTGGTTAATGCAGTGTTTGGTGTCATCTGCAGTGGCTCTTTGCTCCTCAAACATGCTCGTAGTAATAAAGAATTCATTGGTTTACTGGATGAGTAAGTGAGGCAGCAGTCAAGTGTCTTTCTTCTCTGCTCTGCTTTCTATACTTCTTTTCTCAGACCAGGTTTACCATCGTTCAGCAGTTAGCTGTTACAGTTATTTTAGCTGACTCATTGCAAACACGTTTTTAGCAGTGTAATTTTTTACAGTGTGCTGTCAAATTATCTGAATAACTCCCCTCTTTTGTCATGCAGTAGTTCATCTTTGGACAATTTCCTGCCAGTGAGTCATTGATTCATTTTGACTTACTGGGATCTTGATGATTTGGCAATAAAGTGGCTGCAAAGATAAGTGTGGATAAAATGCATCATGGGTGATTTTACTAATGATAAGCAGAAGCCTCTGGGGTGTTTTAAATCCCTGCAGGGGCTTGGACAGTCTAGTCTAGTGCGTCATTGTGCTTTATTACTTTGGGTTTCAGTATTACACTCATATCCCTCCCTAATTTGAGCACAAACACTGAATTCATGCTTCTATTTGGTTTCGATGTTATAAACAAATTCCACTCTTCTGCTGTCAGCTGTACACTGACTGATGTGGACTGGCAGGTAGTGGTGCATTATGTTTTTCTTTGGAAGATGACATCATCCCCGGGTTGTGGTGACATTGCATCGTACGGTGCGTGCCTCCTGTTAGCGTCTGTCAAGGTGACTGCGTGTGGAGGAGCAGACAAAATGTAGACTTAATTTATTGCATTCATTTCAGCTATGTAGCAAGTCACCAGTTGGGGGAGGAGTTGTGGTGGTAGGGGGTTGGGGTGGGGGGGGGTGGGGGGGGCAACATAAATGTGCATGCGTTTGTTAAGGAGCAGGGGGCGTGTATTAGAGGAGGGAAGAAGGGGTATTGTCCTGCCTCCATGCCCTCCGCAGGCAACTGAGGATCTTATTTGACAGCTTCAAGGTGGAACGTGGAAAGACCAAAACAAGAACCTTGCCACCTCCCCACCCTCCCCCTTTTTTTCACCCCCTCCCTTTTTGTGGGGGGGAGAGAAAACCAATCCGTCTCATCGCACTGTGGTGGCTGGGTTTGGCTCTTTGTCAGTGCAAGGGGGACGGCAGGCGGGCAGGCAGTGTGAATGCATATCATGACCACAATAGAGCAAACGAGCACAGTTCAGCCATGAAAGCCCAGCGGGAGAGGCTGAGAATTCCAGGGCTGACGCTAGAGTGAGTATTTTCCTCCGTTATCCTACCGGGGAGGCAGCTCCTCTGCAGTGTGTAGCTTCATCTGTCTCTGTGTCATATTTGTTGCTGTCTCTCACTGTTGCTTTAAGCTGTGTGCAGCGTTAGCATTAGCAGCAGCAGCAGCAGCATCTGCAGCAGGAAGTCTAATGTCAAATCCTTCTCAGCTAGGCAACAGTGGCTTACTTGTGTTTGTTTGTCTGTGTGCGTATGTCTGTGTGTGTATGTGTGTCTGTCTGTGTGTGTGTGTGTGTGTCTGGCTGTGCGTGTGTGTGTGTGTTTGTGTTCACGCATTTATGTCTTCATGCACGTGTGTGTGATAGACAGATAACGTGTCACGCAGAGGAGTGCCGCAACTGCACAACATGCTTTATTTGCTGGTGTGACACACGTACACGCACACATAGGAAACACACACACACACACTCACACAGAGCACACGTATGATGAGTCTTGTTTAAGTGTTTGTTGGATGTGACCAATAAGGTGAAAAGCAGTGCATCACTGTGTTTAGACGGCAGGTTTCCCCCTTTCATCACAGCCACAGTCATTTGTTTGACTTGATCCATTTTTTATTTGGGTCAACAAGGCGTTTGTTATGGTTCCCTCCATCTGAAGCTCTAAACCCTTAAATTCAAAGAACATAATTGGACTAATCATCAAACACATATCTCATTTTTATGGACAATGAGGACTCTATTGTGTTATATCAACCAACATGGTAAAATTCTTCAGGCAGCTGTAGCCACAGAGCTTAGTACATTGTGTTTTTTATTAGTCCTCCTTAAAAAGACGTGGCTGCAGTATTCTACGTTTTTTCTTTTTTCTTACTGTCAACAAATCCCATGAAAAAAAAAAACACAACCGACAGTATGTTAGTTTTACTCTCAGTACTTTCCAACTTCCCCACCCTGCCTGTGACACTCCAAGCCCATTGGTTCTTACTGAAGACATGTATGGCTCACACATATACAACTTTCACTTCTTAAAAAAAGCTAAATAATGTCCTGAAACAGCTGATCACTGTAGTTTTCAGCACATTTCCTAAACAGTGCATTTGTTAGGGACTATTTTCAGTGGATTAATCCACATTTGGTGCTACAGTGAGCATGTACTGCAGCAGCAGCAGCAGCAGCAGCAGGCTGTGTGTATGGTTCAGTCAAAATAAACTACAGTGTCCATCATCGTAATGAAAGAACATGCAGTGCAGCGGTTGTGTTTCTCATACCTTTAGGACAACGACAACAATAGAGCTCTGTGGCACCGAGGAATAAAATAACATCTTATATCTTTAGATACCTGTGAGTATGATCAGGTCATCGTCGGGTTTGACGGATTGAAAATCTAGAAGAATCTGCAGCATTTTACCATGAAAGTTTTATATGTGTGAACATTGTGACGAATGATTTGGGACTGCCACTGCAGTAAAAGTTACTCACCTCTGTGTGACCTAATGCTCTGCAGTGCCGCTGCTGAAAGTTCAGTTGAAATGGGGCTCAGTGCTCGGCACCACGTAGGTACAGTAGAAATCTTTCTGTTTGATTTGAATAACAGGAGGAGAGCCTCTGTTTCTCAAGCATTCAGTAATGACTGTGAAATGAGGTTAATCTGTGACTTCTTTTATCTGTAGTATTTTAGCAGGTGGGCTTATTGGTCGTCTTTAGTTTTAGCCTGAACAGAAAGAGACTATGGGGTGAAACATCCCCAGACCATGCCAACCAGACAAATGCCTTGGAAACCTGCTCTTTACACACAGCTTTGCTTCACCTGACAGGGAATATTTACTCTTCATGATGCTGCTGTTTTCATCTGGGCACATGTCAGCGTTGTGGGGTGGTGGCTGGGGAGGGTTTCTGTCCTGTGTGTGATAAAAGACAACTATTCACTACACTCCATTTAACTTACAGCCTCACTCCCCGAAGCTTGAGCCCCACTCCCACTAGCCCTTGCAGCCCGTGCAGCCCGCTGCACGCGTTTCATTTTTGGAGGTAAGCAAGAGTTTTTCCAACCGTGGCTGTTTTGTTTTGAAAGGCCTGTAAGTGCTTGTTTGGGTCAATCTTTGTGCTCATGTGTCACAAGGCTGCGAGTGGGTATTCATCCTGCCCTCCCTAAAATCATCTGCCATTGAAACGACATTGAAAGAGGAGGACACAGCACTTATATAATGTTGATGGTTTCACCCCCTTCCCCCCCATCTTACCCCTCTCTCCCTTCTGAGGTTTATGCTCCTCTTTCATGTGCTAAGTAGGATTTGTGGCGTTTGCAATACATCAAAGTGAAGAATGGTCTCAATCTGTCTGAGTCCCGGCTGGATTGATTCATTTAGGAATGAACCGTATTCAAAACAGTTTTAGATTCCTCAGTAATCTCCCGTATCCGAGCTTATTGCTCATATCTCAACTAGTTTCTGATTAGTGTTTTAAAAGTCTGTGTCTGCTGATAGAGCTTCAGATTGTTTTTTTTATGAACATTAAGACTTTTATCTTTGTGTCACTGAAATGTTTTTTTTTCTCTGGGGTGTTATCACGCGTCAGTGATGTCTGCGACGGCGTGTCCCGTCTTCGAACTCCACATTTCACCCGCCAAGAACCTCTGAATCTGTCTGTGCTCGGGGACGAGCCTCGTTTGGGCTTTCACTTTCAAACGGGTCACTAAGGTGACGATTCCACGTTGTTGTGGTGAACTAGTGTTCATGTGAAAACGTGGCCTGGGATTCATACGAGTGTTGTCTGCGTTGTCTCTATCTTTGATTCATTTTTCGTGCAACTTTGTGCTGCAGCTTCTCCTAACCTCAGTCCAACTGAGATTCATTAATTAATTAAAAGCCTTAGACTTTACAAAACTAGAAATCTCATGGTACAAGATTTATATGTTTTATATGTTTTACTGATGAAAAGTCGCAGTCTATGCTTTCTGTCAGGTTTACGGCTTTTATTCAGGCGGCTTCTGGCGCAGGCCTCGTCGATGGGAAAGAGTCAAAAAAAATTTTTTTACATTTTCAGCTCATTCAAAACACTCAACTTTTGGGACTTTTCTATATCAATGAATAGCATGAAACACCCACTCGTGTCACCTCTGATCTCCTCTTGTTCTGCTCAGCTTTCATACAGAGTCAAGTGGAGCAAGCATTCATATGAGTCAGCTCCATAGAAGACCGTAGAGATGATTTTAACTGAGTGTGTTTTTTTATTTTTTTTATTGATAATTTCAGTTTTTGTTCCATCATGCATCAGTACACAGGGTTTGGTGTTGTGATGCTTTGTAGTATGATCAGAGATGAGATGCCCAAATCATATGTAACATCATCCTGCACCGTCGTAGTGTAGGAGCATCGGAGCTGTACGTGACCGTCAGATTGTTGTTTATATTGTTTTAAAAGTTTTGTACATGTATGTGTATGTAGACATAGATACATGTATATGCTGACGCTTGGCTTATATTAACAATGGATCTCATGACGACCTGTATGTGAAAGGTGCTGCTCACAGTGATGCCTACAGAGATTCATCATCTGACTCAGCAGTTTCCCATCAGCCCCATGGAGCATTTTTAGCATGTTTTATTTAATTTATGTAACCAGTCTGCGGCTTTAGCATTTTATTTCACGCTCAACACTTTTATCAGCTTTGTTTTTTGGTGTCCTTAAGCAGCTGTTTGCAACAAAATACTCTAATAAACCCACTGTACATGACCACACCAGCACCAAACAGCAGACTAGACGAAGTTAGGAAACCAAAACAGAGCAAAAAGGAGACGGGATTATCAGCAAAACATGACTCCAATTGAATGAATGCTAATGTTGCTCCGTATCTGATGGATGTTTGCTAATAGCTTCAGGATATTGTATGAAGTGATAATATATCATTGTTTTGTTTATGGCGTGTTTCCGCTGCCGCCGAGTGGCCGAAAAAAAGCTTTTGTTGACGCTGACATCACTGCAGCGAGGTTTGGCAAACAGCAGATTTCACTGCTCACCTGCACACAAAGAAAGTCACAGCCCTGACAAGCCCTTAAAGTGTTAACTGGCTTCTGTGTTTCACATCAGTTATCAGAGTGGATGAAATATGCTGACCTTTCACAGGATTTATAACAGATTGGTGCTTGAGCTAATTACTCATCTTCTGTGATGACAGTTCTCTAGATTACTAATACTGTAATATTTTATACTTGGCACACAGTATTTTCACATCGCTACATGCCGTGTTTTCGTTTCACCAACGTAAAACTAATGTCGTTGTTGAAATATTGTATATTATTATTTTCCTAAACTGCCAGAAAAGGAGTGAGAGGTCGGTAAGAGGACAGTGAGAGACATTTTCTGCCTGTGATGTCAGCGTCGCCGCTGACCTCCCTCCTCACGCTGCTCTGTGCAGGTTTGACTTTGAACCATCTGAACCGTCGTTTCTTATGTGGAACGCAGAAACAGAGCAGAGCCATAATTAGAGTGAAGGCTGTCACACCGGCCTGTAGGGAGACGGACTGAGCCACTCTGAGGGAACACACACACACACACACACACACACACACACACACACAGACTTTATACTGGGAAAAATGGCCTCTAATAACACTTTATTACAGAAGAGGAACATGCAGGTAGAGCCAGCAGTTATGTGCCGGTCATGGCAGTGTTCTCCTTTCTCCTCTCCGTGTCTCTTCCTGAGCCTTTGAATCCCTTCCAGGCAGAGCACTTGGCAGGTGATTGGTCTCATCTGCAGCATCCTGATGGTCCTCAGGTCTGACTGTGCACTTCTTTAGTGAAGCTTTCAACCCGTCTCTGGACCGCTGATTTTTCTCTCCTGTTCACTCCTGTTTCTTTTATTTCAAATACTTATATTCAGAAGTTACTGGCTGTTAGATTCTGTTTGGTTGTAATACTAACAAGACACCTGATTTTAGGTCATCCTAATGACCTGCATAAGATCATATCGGCCTCTTTATTTCTGATTTAATTCATCATTATGCCCCTGGACTAAAGGACATAAACAGCAAACGCTGAGTCATCACCAGAAAATTCATGTGCAACTCTTTTAATTGTCAATTAATTGTCAATCATTTATTTTTAAGGAAAAATGTGACGATTCCAGCTGCTGGAATTGGAGAATTTTCTTCTTTTGCTTGTTGTACATGAAAGTAAATTGGATATCTTCGATTGTTGGTCTGATGGTCAGACAAAACAAGACATCTGAAAACACCACTTTGGGCTCTGGGAAATTGTGATGGCTGCTTTTTTTCCCTGTCTTATGATGTTTTCCTGGCTTTTACTGGCTCGCTTGATAAATCAAGAGAAAAATCAGCAGATTGAGGTAAATAAAGATAGTTGTTAGTTGCAGCCCTGCATCAAATAATGAGACTTTTTCATTATTTATCATGCTAGACACGCCAAGGAGACACCATACTAGAGGCGTGTTAATAACAGGGTATATTGGGGTAGGGTATAACAGCTGCACGTAACACATTATTGATAAATCTGTTTTTTTTTCAATTAATTGATTAATCATTTGGTCAACCAACCAGCAGCCAGGTCTGGGCCACAGGGTTTACTGTCTGTAGAGATTAAGCCAACCAGCTGATGTTTGGTATTTCTTTACAACATGCATGCACCAGCAGGATGATTGCCTGCTGCAAGATCGACCAGATTCACCTGTCTCTGTCGCGTCTTACGAATAATTCAGCGTGAGCCAGCAGAATTGGTGGATGAGGAGCTGGACTCGATGTCAGTACTGTGGCGGTACAGTTCGGCTCGAAGCAAAAAAATATCTGTCAACTTTGTCGTCCGACGGTCGGCACTTCTGACAAATCTGTTCAACCACCTTGAAAGGAAGCATCAGCCAAAGGAAGGTGTTTGACTCGTCTGTGTGTCACCAGGTCGTGAAACATAAACAGTTAGCATTGAACGACGCACCAGAGCAGTCGATAAAAGCAACAAAGGATGAAAAGAGGTGACTGAGGTGATCACCCTCTGTCCAGCTAAGGACGTGGACAGTGTCTGTAGTGCAATATTGTGGTTCATACACTGATTCTCAACTGTATATTTCAACGTGATTGTGTGTTAAAAGGAGGAACACCCGCCCCTTAATCTGAAGCTTGGATAAGACAAAAATGAAAGTAACATATACTTCATATCTACTCTATCAGTCATGTGATAACAGCAGCCTCAGACAAACAGGGGTTTTTCTTATCGCAGCTCTGGAGCTGTATTATTGCTGCGCTGTTTGCATGGCTCGACTTTGCTCTCTCCCGTGGAGAACAGCCATTGAATAAAAGTAATCAATGTCTTGGGACTAAGGTTGGATTCTTTGTAAGAAGGTTTATTATGGTTCATCTGGGTTTGAAGATGTTTTGTTCGTAGCCCCTGACAGCTTCTTTTGTAGCTGTACACTGTGCTCCCCACAGGCCGCTGTCAAGAGCCGACCCTAAACTCACACATACGTGCAGAGCTTGAAAGTCAAATTCATCACTGAACTGACGAAAG
This sequence comes from Seriola dumerili, assembly GCF_002260705.1. Lineage (NCBI taxonomy): Eukaryota > Metazoa > Chordata > Actinopteri > Carangiformes > Carangidae > Seriola > Seriola dumerili. The sequence continues at coordinate 851,589 of NW_019176100.1, forward strand.
ACCAGTTCTTGGGTTATGTGTGCAGGAGTTTTCCTTTTCTGAAACTTTTTCTGAAAGGTCAGATTTATCATAATTAAAGTTATTCTGTATCACTACTGTTGTAAATTTGTTTTATTATAAGCTATATAATGTCCAATCTGCAGATTTCACAGCTGTGTTTAGCTGCTTATCTGCCAACAGTCAATAAGAAAACATGAGTCAAGGATCAAAGGTGATGAAGTTAAGGTGAGGCTCGCATCAAATGAACGAGGCAAGACTGTCGGCGCGGGGAGGGAAGAGCTGAGGGAAGAATTCATGCAGTAGCAGAAGAAATCCATGCAAAGGCACAGCATTTCCATTTCAAATAGGTCCTGCTTAATACACTGACCCACCAGACTTTTGGAGGGGTGCCAGTTTGTGAAAGCAGCGAGTGCACAGCAGCATCTGCTGATGATGCAGTACCCCTCTGTCTCACAACCCCCCCCTTCACAGGATGTGAAGTGGTAGATGCCTGTTACATGATATGAAGCATGTTGAGCGAAGGGAGCAGGATGAGTGTTTGGGATACAGAACACAGTCGCAGTGAGACGGGAAAACAAAAAGTCAGCTGGTATTAGGTGTCATATCCCTGCAACAGTGGAGGCTGTCACCACCTGACCTGGATCACACACTCTGTGCCTTTCAGGATCCTCCTTGGGTTACTTTTCTTTTTTTTTTTGTTACTAGAGGACAGAGGAGGACAACGTGTCCTCTCTGCCAGTGTGTTTATGCCGCAGCTGGCTGCAGATGTGCCTGTGCAGAGGAAGTTTGGACCTAAGCAGAGCTGTTGTAGGAGTACTTGTCAGGACTGCACTGGGGGTCGCTTCCTCCTGAACCCTGAAAGCCATCGCTTCTCGTCACCAGGTCTTCACAAGCCCCCTTTGCCTCTCCCTCTTTGGCATGACTTGGACACAATGTCAGACTCCAGTCTGTGGACAGTGCTGTCCAACTTTAACATGCCACATTTCTTCAGCGGAGCTCGTCTGCGCCGCTCAAAGAGGTAACATTTAAAACAGCCTTATTTTCTTTCCTCTCCTGTGGTTTGTGGCTCTTCAGATGGGCTTTCTGTACAACCTGTGATTTGATACAGAACTCGTTTTGTTTCCCACCTAACAGGTAATACGATATATACGTTAATTATAACATGCTCTCTGGAGCAGTGGGTGGCAGGAGGGATGTTTTTCCACGTATTTACAGTAGGTCAGCTGAGCTGTTTTATGAGGCCGACATGAATAAGAAGCTGGGTGTTCCCCTCTTGCCTATTGTGTACTATTTGCTTTGTGAGTGATTGTAGAGTAATTGGCTGTTTGTTGTGGAGGCAGACTCCCGTTCTTTACACAGGATGTGAGCTGTCTTACATCACCCCCATTTATTCACAGCTGAAAAGTGGAAACGCGGATTGTTTCTTTTATATTTGTTACTGGTTGTTGTTGTTGTGACACTTTCTGTTCACCACTAAACGTTGTGGTTTCATACCAGAGACCAAACATTCCTAACGTTGCCAAATTTAAAAACATTTTGTGATTCAGAGTCGGTGTATAGCCGCTGGCTTATAGCTAAGCCACTTCATCCCAGTTTTTTGTATATGGTGGGGCTACAGTATTGGTAAAGCCCATATAACTGATATTTATTTTTAATCCCTGTCCTGACCTATTTTATAGTACAGAACAGCTTAACATGAAATACTGGCTTTTTGGACAACATGTTTTTTTTTTTTTTTCATTTGAAAACTCTGATAGAGATATTGAGATTAAAGATATTAAAGATATTGATAACTGATACAGCCATGTTTTTCTGCTTCTGTTTTATGAGTAACATGATAGATTAATGTCAGGATGATCAAATAATGAGTTGGATTTGAGACAGATATTGAGATCAGATTGAAAGTTTCATTGCAGATGAGCAATGATTATCTAAACTGAAATGAAATCAGCTGCAGCTTTAAGATGCTTTGCATGTAGAGCAGTTTTTTTTTTTACTTCATGCCATTACGGTAATGTCCTCTGTCCCACCCGTTTAATCAAAACACTGAATTCATAACGAAGCAGTTGACAGAGTTGTATGAAGTTAAAGTAGAAAAATCTACTGTATATATTCTGTTATATTGCAATATGTGAACATTTTAGACATTTAAAGATGTAATAACTGCTCTGCAGCCGTTAACCATGTTACCATGACTTAAATGTGTTATGCACTGTATCTGAAAATGTAAACTCCACACAAAAACAACAGATCTGACAAAGCTGAGTGTGTGTAAAGCTCTCTAACACTGTACGTGCCCAGATGTAGAAACTGACAGTGGCCTAAAGAAAACAGCTGTCTTCAGTGGCTACAGGAGTGATCTGCAGCGCTTTTTACCCAAGCTGCAAGTTTTTAAACACTATTATTAGAGCAGTGTGTGTCGCATGTCTGACTTTGAATTTAGGTTTGTCAGCACAGAGCAAGAATTTATGCGGCATCGCGCTTTGTCAGCTCACCTGACAGCTCTGACAAGAGAGCCAAACTCGCAGAAGTGGAAAAGATAAATCATGGCTTTTTGTTGACATGGGTCACGATCAGACATTTCAGATTCATCAGGATTCAGAGTCGTTGTAAATCAAAGGTGTTTTTATCTATTTTTGCTTCTTTTCTCGCACCCAAAATAGGTGATCGCACTGAAATCTAAGAAATTGTCTTTGACAGATTCAGATTACTTTGTGCAGTAATGTAGGTCAGTGTAAGATATGAAATAACTGTAAAAATGTGAGTAAAGTAAGATGAGTGCTGTATGTAAAGTATCTATAACTTTAATAAAGGTCTTTTAGAGTATTTTCAGTCACTGACAAACAGCTGTGAAGCCAGTCTGGTGCAGATTTCATGTGTAATACAACAATGGGTTTGACGAGGTTGAGGGTTTTGCATATAACCGAGACAGTTAAACCTCATATGGATCTGTTCCAGGAATCTCACACATCTGCAGTACAGCATACAACACTGGCCTACTTTCTCCCTATCATCTTCGCCCAGGGCTTCTTTATCCCCCATTTAAACCCCTCGCTATCCCAACACGGTTTTTCCGCTCGCTCAGTCTTCCTGGCCTCTGAGGTGTCTCCGCCAAAGCTCAGCTTAGCATCGAGTGTGACGGAGATGACCCGCGCGCCATCACAACCTGTGGCAGTTTTCTGCAGAGTAATCCAGAGGCAGTCATTTTAATGTCTCCGTGAGTGGCACTCATCTGTCTAATAGGGGTTATGGTGGTACAAACACTGGGGGGTGGGTAGTGAGAGCAACAAGAGGGTTGATTGGGCAGCAGAGTGGCATTCTCTTGGCTTAATCCACAGTGAGAGGGTATAAATAGATCTCGTTAAATCTGATCCTCTTTGACTGAGCACCTGTGTACCAGATATTATTCACTCCCTCCCCACCATGATAAATGATTCATGGCATGTGTCCACACTCCTGATTGCAGGGGTTAGCCCTACAAACCACTCGAGTAAACACGGATGAATGGGATTTCAGTCAAAATAGAGTTTCCCCTCCTGATTTATGGAGATGAGTTTGGATTTCGGTGCGACAATGGGCCAACAACAGGGACTGCACGGAGCTACAAGCAGCTTGGGTTTTTTCAGTCGTTTGTTGCCAGTCATTGTCTGAGCAGGTGTTTCCTGCTGTACACTTAAAAAGGTGAAGGTGACAGCAAACCTCAGCGCCTTCGGATTTGTTTATAAATTGCACCTGACTGGTTTTCCTCTAGTCAAATCTTGTACAGTTATGTGAGCCTTTGATACAGAGGCTCTTATCTTCTCCACACATGGTGCAAAGTTCCCAATATCCTGCAGGCAAATTATCTTTCTCTGTGATCACGTCCCTTCACACAGAAATTAATCACCTCTGCTCCATCATTTCAATCCTGAATTACTAAATACCAGACATTTGCTCTGCAACTGTAAGCATCATAAAAAATTTGCATCCTCTCATTTACAGTCATAGGAGCGCTGAGCCGTAGTAACCACTGACTGGTTAATATCTCGTCTCTGCTTATTAGTTTGTCATCTATTCATCATCGCATTAGACGTTAGCATGTGGCTAATTGCTCAGTCATTTAGCAGAAGCAAGTCTTCCCGTCTCCTCTGATATTTCTGGTGTCATTGTTCAATCCATGCATCAAATTTGTGGGAAATTGCCCATCAATAATCAACATCAACATGAGTGCCAACATCATCCATAAACCCCTCGTGTGTCACTTCTTCTGCACTGATCCCTCCCGACACTTGTTGAGTAAGTGTTGGTTAACATCGTGGTCTTCAGTGCTTTAAAGCTAAATGTTAAGTAATCAGGACACAACAAATCATTTCCAGACGGGTCGAATTTGAGCATCTGGCTGTTAAACGTTCACACAACCCAGGACTATTCAGTAACTTGTAGGTCTCTTCAAATCTTGGTTCTTTTCCAATAAATGAGTTAACCTGAATATGCTTTTGGTGAAGGAACGTTAATTGAAGTGTGAGTGAGTGAAGATCCTCTGGAGTTGCATCACACATGAGTTTGTTTCCCAAACACCAAGGGTTTTTTGATTCACTGACACTAAAGATTTTAAATGCAGCAGCTTTTTTGGGATATGATAAAACAAACAAGCTAACACCTGATTGGTGAAGCAAAATGTCTTTCACCTATCAGAGGTCACGTCCAATCTTCATGTCATACTGCAGTAGCTGTGATCATCACTTTCTGAGTCGTCGTTCACATCAACATCCAAGTCCTGATTACAACTGGGAAAACCGGCGCTCCTGAAAGCTCTGATATGACCGACTTGGCTCTATATAATATGCAAGAGCCTGAAAACCAAACAAACACGTCTTACATCAGCCAAAGCACGTATTCAGGGTAATTAAGCCCAAATGTAATGGCTATATTATCATTGGACATCATTATGCACAGCTCTTGTAAAACCCTGCCTTGGTCCTCACTCTTGCTGATGTGACACTGGAGCTCTGAGGGCTCTGCAGTGGCACCTGTAGGAGCTGCTCTGCAGCAGCGTTGACAGAGAGATGAAGGCCGCCTGCGCACGCATTTCTGCATCATTGCAGAAGCCCATGTGCATTTTATCGTCCTGTGTGATCAATGCTGCATCACACAGACAGGAGAGCTGAAACTGTGACCGAATCCTCCCTTTCTCCCTCTCCTTTTCTCTCTTTGTGGATGGTTTTGTCTCTCCGTCACTGGCGGACTGAGGGACTGTCCTGTGGCCATGCAGCGCTGTGCTCTACATCTTTTTAGCTCTCAGTTTATCTATTCAAACTGAGAGAAAACCAGAGAATACATTTGTTTTTTGTGTTGTTTGTATTATGCACCAGATTGAAATCATTATTGAATAACATCTTAAAAATTCAGTTGGAAATGGTTCAGTTCTCTGAGGAGGTTATGTAAGTGGATGTCATTGAGTCTCTGACCTTGAAGTGAATTCATGCTCTTCAGGCGGTCTGCGTTTCCACTGACAGCCTCTAATTTGAAAGTATAAACCCAAGACTAATCGGGACATTGAAGCCGCTTTTACGCCGAAATATTTGATTTTTCTCTCAAGGTTAAAAACTGGGCTCCATTTATGAGTCACATGTTGTTGATCACAGTGGCTCCTCGTGAGTCACACTCCTGTATTAACATGGCAAACCAACATCAAAGCATTTTGAATGCTGTACAAAGAACCTGCTTTTTCGGTGACTGACCCAAGACTTTCTTTATGTTGCTGTATGTACCGATATTCTCTGTCGACTCCAGGGCTGTAGCTTCGTCTGTATCAGGGAACGTATATTATCTTGTTATAAATGTAATAAAATACTCTGTTTATACGTGTAACTGTGTGTTTGTAATAAGTGAAATTGGGTTTTGCTTTAATGAAACTCGACAGATGATGAGTTTCTCTCCTAAATAAAAGCGACATTCAAGATTGACAGCACATCTATAATAATGATTCTGTGTTTTTTATTTTTCATGGAGGAATAAATGAACTGAAGTGATGATGATGATGATGATAATAATAATAATTTTGTTGTTGACACAAACGTGTTGAGAAGATACTGAGCAAGGAGAAGCCATATTAATGATCTAAATTTTCTTTAAGCAACTGAATACATGATTTTAAAATGTAACCACTACTGAATATTTTTTGTTGTTATAACACTGAATTCATTGGATTAGATTTTTTTTACTTTGAGAACCATCTGTCTGAATTTTCAGGAAGGTAATCTCCTTTTGTTTACTTTTGTTTTGTTTTCTTTTGTTTTGTTTTCCCAAATTCTGATAAAAAATTAAACTGTTCATCATCCATTGTTTGGTCTGAGCCAAACTAGTCTATCGACCGACTTCGCTGTCATGAAGACTTGCTCCTGCGTGGTTAAAAACACTCAATATCAGCTTTTCGAAGTTGTAATTGTCTTGTGCAAATTTCACAAAGGGGAATTCAAACCACATAAATTCAGAGAGAGGATCTTCCAAGTATCCAGTAGTGGTTAAATGTCAAAGTTAGGTATAAGTTGTTTCTGAAATTCAAATTATTATGGCCTCTCTGTGCTTCCATAGTACTGCTGGTTCCTATAAGACCCAACATTTCCTGAATCTAAGCCTCTCTGTTACAATAGTCTAGAAAATATATTTCAAAGTCCTTTGTTATCACTAAGGAAATATGTGAAAGTAGTTTCTTTGTCCATTGTCCTGCCTAACGTTTGCCTCTGTGGTTTCACAGCTGCAGAACGAGCAACAGAAAAAGCCTGATAGGAAGCGGTCAGTCTTCAGGTTTACCACGACCTCACTCCCCTCTCTCATCTCTTACAGGTAAGCACATGTACAGTGTATGTGGATGTCTGTTAAAGTGTATTCCCTGTTTCATTGCCCCACACATAGACATTGGTGCAAAGAGGGGGGAGCCAAGAATGCAGTCCATTGTGTAATGCAAAAAAAAAAAAAAAAAAATCACAAGATGCACAGTCTTTGCAACAGCATATGCCTGAATGATTCTCCCCAGTTTCCTTCTACATAGCTTTAAACCTCATAGCAGCAATACTGATATTATCAAGTGGAGAGGAAAAACAGTGTATTACAAACTGAATGCTGTTGACTGACCCTAACAACAGAAGGTGCGGAGGCTTGTCTGGCACAGAAAGCAATGAGAGAAATCAAAGCACTAAAAAGTAATCATTAAATGTTTATTGTCCTTCCTTTTGTGAGGTCAGCTCTGTGGTGTTTGGGTGAGAATTTAACTGTACAGCTTGGGAGCCAAAAAGCAGTGACTGTGCTGGGTGAGGAAGTGGTGGCCTGCAGAGAGGAAATGCACAGGAGCAGAGGGAGGGGAGGCCTAATTTACCACAGGGCGTTTTATTTCCTGGCATTGGTCAGCAAAAGCACAGCCGCGACTCGCAATGTTTAGTCTGTACCTCGACCCAACGAAGGGGTCCGGTTTTTAAGATGGACTCGGAGTCAGACAGGTTCAATGTTCTCGCCAACGAGTGTGTTCAGCTCTGGGATGACCTAACACTGTGGCTCAGGCGTAATATTGGTACCAAAGGTAAGAAAAAGATCCTTTCAGTCCCGTTTGCAGCGGTCATGTAACTGGGTGCACTGACGTAATCACTTGTGACGCACAATAATTGAGCAGGTTTCTACACAGATCTGATGTTTTTCTTCTGAATTCTGGTCTTCTGCTGCGTAGTTGTTCTGCAGCAGACCATGATTGTGAATAATTGTGATTTAACTTATATCTACCCATTTTCCATAATCTTCCTCTCAGACAATGTTCAAGTAGATTATATGTTTTGTCTGCTCAGGTGCCGTCCAACTTCCATAGGCGTCATTATCATCTGTAATTGGGTGTAATCAAGATTACAGTGCAATTACATAGATGGGATTCATGACGAACAAGATTCAGTGGCTCTGTCATTGTCCCCCGGTATGAAAAAGGCTCGTCCTTATCATCACAGTAGGCGGTGGCGTCGTAGCTTCTGGTTAATTAACTGTTTGGTCCCTGCCTTACTGAGGGATGTAATTATGCCTGATTAATGCAGGACCATAGGTTTGTTTTAACACTATGGATGAGAAACACAAAGGCTAATTGGTGCCTTTCAGAAAGTCCCTACAGTACAATATGTTCAGTGGCCCGAAGCCTCTATTTTCAACAAGGTAATACAGTATGTAGACATTACTAATGTAGGTAAACGGGGGGAGTCCTGGGTGGTTATTAGGGGAAATGGTGAAGATACTTCAGGTGTAAGAGAGCCTCTGGTCTATGATTTATTATTTTCTATTTGCTGTTATATTTTCTGTTTTTTTTCTTGTTTGCGTTTACAGATGACAAATACAGCCGCTTTCAGACATGCACCTCTTCACATTAATCCGATGGCAATTTCATACGTCTGGCTCGAGTCTGAATAAGCGCCTGAGTCACTTTTACATAAGTCGAGACGGCAACCTTAAGTTCAACCTAGGGACATTTCCATAACACTTTCAACCAGGCGTAAGTCTTAAGTCAGTGCTGTTGGGTTGAGATAAAGGCTGCAGCAGCACAAGGTGAAACATGCACCGAGAGAGAGAAATGTGCATCTGGTAATGTTGCCACTTTTAAGATCATTGCACAAAGAAAAAAAACAAAAAAACAGGTTAAACACCCTCAAAAGGCCACGTTAAGTTGTAGAGAAGATTCTTCTCATGTCAGATCAGTCTGTAAAAACAATAGACCAGCACTCTCTCTATACATCTGTAATTTCCATTCGTATCAGCTGCATGTGTGACTAAATGAATGTCTGGCAAACACACAGCATGTGAGCTAATAGGAAATATAAGAGAGTCCCAAGTTAACATCCTGTCATTCAGTGCTTATGCATTATGCTAAAAATAAAAATGATTAAAAGACAGGCAGCAGGATTTGCTCTATAATAACGTTAAATGATGAAAATTATGTGAAAATGTATTAGTGGATTCGCAGTGAGAGGAGGCGCCGAGCGTCCTGAGGTAAAATAAGTTTTAAAATCCGTCAGTGACGCAGCCTGTGGAAGAACAATGTTAACTCACCTCTGTTCTGTCTGTGACAAATATTGTGTGAGCACTCTGCTTTTCATTAATTAAATATCATGTTTCAATGAAGCCTTAACGAACATTAATATTAAACTCATCGATGTCTGCATGACAGATGAAGCAGCGATGTTATGTATTACATTTCTGGGGGAAAAAAAAAAAAACTGGCTTCTTTCAGCTACATAACAAAGTCAGGATATGCTCCTTTTTATCCAGTTCAGATGCCAAAAGCCTTGTACATGTGCTTTTCTGTAGCCTAACTGTGACGGCATGACAGATCCAAAACGCAGATGCCAGAGTCCTGGCAAGATCTGAGAAGTTTGATCATGTGACACCTGACCTGATTTCTTTGCATTGGCTCCCAAAACGAGACAAGCGAGGGGTTGATTTCACAATCCTCCTGACTTACATGGTTTTAAAGGGATTGGCTCCTTCCTACATCTCCTGTCTTATTACTCTGAATGCTCCATCATGTGCTTTACATTGTCTTGATGCAGATTTATTTAGATTCAGGAGAATTCAGGAGAAATGCTCTGTTGAGGTTTTCAAATCAAGGCTTAAAACATAATTTTTCTCTCCTAGTTTCACTTGGTAAACATTCAGCTAATTTCTACTTTGATAACTGCTTACCTCAGTTCTCTTAATGAACCTTTTTAAAGGCCTGACATCAGTCCTGTTATTATATTAACATCCTGCCTGCGTATCCGGGATTCTGCCTTTGTATGTATGTATTTTCACATGCGACGCCTCACAGTTGTGTGTCTGATGTTATATTTTAACCTGCAAAGCGTGCAGACGCTCTTTGTGCACTTTAAATGAAATTAATCGAAGTTGAACTGCACATAAAAGTCCTGCCCTATTTCTCTAACACTTGCATTTTTATAACAACATCAAGGCAGGTTTGATAAGTTGTGTACCTGTCGAGCTTTTCTCGGCGTACAGCAATCACATTTGCAAAGCAAATCACCGGCTCTCAGAAGCTCAACCATTTAAGATCAGTACGGAGGGAGTATTAAACTACACTGTGCGCTGCCACCAGGCATCACATGTTTGACATTCAGAGACATTTTTTGCATGCAACCAAGCGGCTTTTAAAAACAACTCTGTCAAATCGTGCTGTTTTATGATTACTGGCGAGTGCGTGAGGTGAGAGATGACATTTGACATTAAGCCAAACAGGCAGTGTGCTCAGCTGAAAAAAAGTCCACAACAATGTGCATTCAGTGAAAATGCTGTTGGTGAAGATGATCCTTCGGAATGAGCTGTGGGTGTATTTAGTTTGCCTGGTCGCTGACCTTGTTCCAAACTCTCATGAAACCAGAGCACAGTAGTATGTGTCACTTGCAAGACATCAAGAACTTGTAACTTACTTACCGCTGTTAGTAAACTCCTCGTTAATGTCGAGGTCTTTAAAAGACAGTTTAAAGTTTTTAATCCTCTTTAGCTGAATTCAATGAATCTGTCAACAATTCTATTAAAAATAGATGTTTGTTTTGGAAAAAATTTTACTCTAAATACAAAGTTTTATGTCTTGCTGTTGGTTTTAGAGCTGAAACATTGAGTTAATTACTTCACTGACAGAAAAACAACTATTTTGATAATCAGTTAATCGTGTAAAATCATTTTTTCACTCCTAGATGTATGTGATAATAAACTGAATGTCTTGGTTCTGAGCTGTTTTTGATGGCATCACCTTCAGTTTTAGGAAATCATGATGAACACAAGCATTAACGATTAACTGATTAATCAAGAAAGTACTCTGACGATTAATAGATAATGAATATGATCATTTCCTAGTTGGTTTTCATTCAACTTTCTGTAAATAAAAATGAACAATCTGTAATAAATGTCACTTGAGCTGGGATTGGCTTTAGCTCCCTGTCACCTGCACCATACTAATCAAGAATACATTATTTTAAATACAGTTTTTATCTTAATTAAACTGACCAGCCATTATTTACTTGTGTGTTATTTATTCAGGAACTTCACTATTTAAAATGTATTAATTATAATTCTGTTGTATTTGCTGTATTGACTCTGATCTGTAAAAATGTAAAATTGGGATCAAGTCTGATTGATTTTTTTTCTGTAGTTGTTGCCCTCTTTTTAAATTTTTTTTATTTCCATTTCTTGCAGGAACAAGCCCACAAGACAGTCCTAGAAATTTCTCTCCCAGTGCCTCTGCTCATTTTTCCTTTGCACGAAGGTAAAACACAAACATGGATATTTACTATATATGTCAATTTGCAGCCACACAGATCAGCCAGTGAATATGTAAATAGCACAAGTCTAAATATTGAGCTTCTTAAGTCTATCTATGTTTTCAAAAGCAGCATCGATAACGTATTTATTTTAAATCATTTCTCATCATAATATCATGTAATTGTGTATTTTTATTATAATCCACAGTCATTGCCACAGAGCAGACAGGTAACTTCATGTCAGGCTTCTGTTTGACCTTAAATTTTCATCACCCCACATTTGTGAAGTACACTTCAGAGTCCGTACCCCCCTTCATCAGTTTGTCTCACCATGACTGAAGTTTTATTTTACATCGTTTTTGCATCTAGTTTCACTTTTACATTCAGTCGCTTTATTGTTTCTCTAACTTCTGATTTTTCTGTGTAGTATAACTAAAAAACTTCATGTTGAACATTATCAGAAAAAGCTCATCATCTGTCATCAAGAACCATGTGATCATTAGGATTGTAGAAGTTATGTCATGTTTTGAAGACAAACATGGAAATTAATCATATTTCATGTTTCTGAAGTTAATTTTGCAGATTTGTCTTTTAGCAAAGACAAATTCTTCTCCCCGACTAGTATCGTAAAAAACTGGAAATGTATGTTTTTAATCCATTGTTCATTCACGGGCTCAGTTGGACCTCGAAGAGTGACTGTTCTCTGTGTGTCTGTGCTGTTGTGTGACAGGACTGATGGTCGCCGCTGGTCGTTGGCCTCGCTTCCCTCCTCTGGATATGGAACCAACACGCCCAGCTCCACCGTCTCTGTAAGCACCATGCACTGACCCAGTCTGACACGACTGGCCTCAAGAAACACAGCACCTCAAACTAAACTGAAGACATCAACATGACAGAGAGTTTACAGGGAGGCCGAGATTTTCTGATATTTTTCTGATATTTTCTATTAATTAAACTTCAGACCTGTGTCACTCAATCACATCTTGTTTCATACTACGTAGACCACGAACCTATGTTTCCACATTTACATAGTTGGATATCACACAGATATTATAAGATTCAAAAGACTGACACGAGGAGCTGTTTCACAGCGTTTAAGGTCTTAAGCCTAAAGGTTATATAACTTTTCTACATTAAAATGTCCAAAAACAAAAACAACTAGACGTATGATATATGTTTTATTGAGTTGTCCCAAATGTTTCCATCAAAATTAATTATTTTCAAACTAGAGAAATCTGTAATTTTAATCAAGATAATGGTTCTTGTCATTTGGTCATCTGTCAATGGCGTCATATTGCCTTCACACATGCATGTCAAAATTGACTTTTTATCCAGTTTTAAGCCACATTTTTAAGATACACTTTTTAGATCTTGATATCTATTTTATCTGGATAAAGGATTTTAGTCATCAGGCGTCTGGATTTTAAGTTATCAGAGGAACGAGCTGGGCAAACGTTAGCAGCAGCTCGTCTCCCAGCCCCTCTGTGTCGTCCTGTGTCCTTTTAGCATGAAACTGTGTTTTTACTGGATTTTGTTTGTTTTTGGGGAAGAGGAGACCTCTGTGGATAATTTGGTTGCCAGTAAAAACCTCACTAATTGACGCTGGATAAGCTGATTTCAATGATGGGAATGATCCCATGCGACTGAATTACATCACCAAACTCTATATTTTGTTTTTGTTTTTTGATTGAGAGATCCCATAGCGGCAGAAAATTACATTTTATCTGTTTGAAATAATCATGTGATATGTGGGAACCACATCAGTCAACTGTTTGACTGATGTTTGAGGCAATCACCTCGACTCTGTTTATGCAGAAAAAAAGACACGCCACATACGTGCACGCTCTATATTCAATTCTGTGTGCAGACACTGGTGTGCAAACAGTGAGCATATTAATGAGACAACACCAAAATGGTGAAATCAACAGTCGCCAAACTTTAACTTGTTGCAGTTAATTATGTAAATTGGAATTAAGAAAACCCAGCTCTTGTGATTTGAAAATTGCAAATTTGAAATTGTGATTTCAATATAAAAACATGATTAAACTCAAATTCAAATTTGAGTCGCCCTGAGGGACCAATGAGAAAGCGAAGTTAAAATGACTTTAAAGTGGAATTGAGTGTTTCTCACACTTCACACATGTGACTGGCTCACTGTAGTGACTAGTCTCCTCTGAGGCTGCATGCGGAGAGACTTTGTGAACAAACACTTTGTACGAGAAGCCAGAGATTTGTTCCAGAGAAAACATGGCTGACAAGTCGGCACACCAACAAACACATACTCACACATTGCCCCTGTTTCGCCCTCTCTCTCTCATTGTGTCTACTTCCTCTGTCTGCATCTCTCCCTCTCTCTCTCTCTCTCTCTGTAACTCTGACGCTGAAAGAAAACAATTGTATTCAAATACATCAGCATAATCGCTTTTAGGAACCCGACGGAGCCCGCGCATACAACACATGTGCACACACTTAACACACATTTACAGGAAGCCTGATGCAGATTGGAAATTACCCGTATTGATGTTATGTTTTTGTTTTGTGTGATGTCTGGACATCTCGTACATTTCCTGCCATTCACACTGTCATATCGAAGGAAGCATGTTCCTGTTTCTCCAATAAAATATTAGTCATGAGTCAAGTCATAGCAGACGCGCTAATGGTTTTTTAGTATGTGGTAATTTGTGTCAAGCTGTGTCACAGTTTCATGTGTTACCATGCATCCTTAGAACACATGGTTATTTAAGAGGCTTTAGAGGAATAATGTTAAAATTTGAGAAATATGCTTGTTCACTTTCTTGCCAATTGATAACACTCTCACATCGTACGCTAAAGATAAAGCTCCAGCCAGCAGCTGATAAACTTAGCCTTGCCTAGCTTAGCATAAAGACATAAGGCATAAGTTTGACAATCTCCTTACCAGCAATTTCAAACTAACACATTATGTCTTGTTGAATCTGTCCAAAAACAGCTGAACACCTTTTAGCTAGCTGTTTCCCCACCGCTTCCAGGCTATATGCTAAGCTAACATACCCGTCTCTGGGCTGTAGCTTCATATTTAATTCACAGACATGAGAGTGGTATCAATCTTCTCATCGAACTCATGGCAAGAAAACTATAACTACAACATGTATTTCCCCCGGAAATGCTAAACTGATTTCCTTTAGATTTGGCAGATACTGTAGGGAAACGCGTGCAGGACTTTCTGTTAGCATGTGTTTGTCTGTTTTTTTTTATGTTTTTTTTTTTTTAACCCACATACAAAAAAAAAAAAAAAAAAAAAATTCCCTTTTTTTTTTTTTTTTTTTTTTTTTTTTTAACCCCCAAAAAAAAAAAAAAAAAAAAAAAAAAATTGCCATCTCTTTTTTTTTTTTTCTTTTCATGTTGAATATATATTTGTTTCATTTCCAGTCATCCTGTTCATCACAGGAGAAGCTGCACCAGCTGCCCTTCCAGCCTACGCCTGATGAACTGCACTTCCTCTCCAAGCACTTCTGCACTGAGAGTATCTCCGGGGACGAGTGCCGCAGAGCGACGGCCATGCGACCCCGCTCCCGCAGTCTCAGGTATTAGCTTACCCCTAAAAAAAAAAAAAAATTAGCATTATGTCATGTGATCCATGTGGTAATGCATTAACACTGGTGCTGCTCAGACTTTATTCAGATTTTATTCTCACTTGTTTTTCAGCCCTGGAAGATCTCCATCATGTTACGACCATGAGATTATTATGATGAATCACGTCTACAAGGAGCGATTTCCGAAGGTAAAGCCTCACAATAAGTTTTCCCTCGCCGTGTCTGGTCATTAATTATCTTGCGCTTTTACCAAACTTGTCCCTCGCTTTTCTTACTGCAGGCCACAGCTCAGATGGAGGAAAGGATTCAGGAGATCATCCGCAGTAACTCTCCGGAGACCGTCCTCCCATTGGCAGATGGTGTGCTCGGCTTTGCCCACCACCAGATAATTGAACTGGCCCGTGACTGTCTGGAGAAGAGCCGGCTAGGACTCATCACCTCCAGCTACTTCTGCGAACTCACTGACAAGCTGGAGAGGCTTGTTCAGGAGGTGAGCACGTCTTCAATCATCGTCACGGAGGAGAGGTTTTTGGAAGACACCTCGCATGCCTCAGTTTTTTCTCTGCGGAGAAATTGCACGTCATGTATCACTTTTACGTTTGAGTCACAATACCTTCTACCCAGCATCTGGTTTCCTGAAAAATATATACACCCAGTGATCTTTCACAAACCCATTTAACAACACTTGACTGCCTGTCTGAAGGTATTTCAAGAATCCTCAAAAAAATCTAATAATAGAATTACTCAAATAATCTCAAGTAAAAATGAGAGAAAGTCTTTTTCACTTAAATTGCAGCTGTATTTCCTAATTCAGATAACGAGAAATAACACATCCTTGCTTTTTTTTTGTACAACACAAGCAGAATTTTAACATGTGATTTATTATTATTGGCTTGAGCAAGAAAATATGAGCAAGGAAACATGTTAAAAACTTTCACTTTCACTTTTTTCTTGTGTAGTGGGTGAGGTCATTTTTTCATCCACGTAATTAGACAAAATCTTTAATGAAAAACTTTGAGCCATTATATTGGTATATATTGATGTGTCTTTCCAATATATATTATATATAGAGAACCATGCTGCCTCTTGTCTATACTTAACTTTGACCAATCACATGTGAACTGCTGACATCCTGTATCTTCTCTGGTTGGTCGTGTGTAGTCCACGGAGAGATCAGAAAGCGAGGAGGTAAACTTCATCAGAGAGCTGGTGAAGAAGATCCTCATCGTCATCGCCCGACCTGCTCGACTGCTCGAATGTCTGGTACGTGTCACATCACCAAACCCTTTCATTTACTTTCAGTCAGTTTCATTACTTTTGGCATTACATTTTGGCCAGGTCATGATTCTCAAGAGAGTTTGTGGTTAAATAAAGATGTTAGCAACAATAGCAACGTATCAAATGACAGTGTGAAATGTGAAAGAGGTCACTCATAGTGATGAACCCGCAGGGAATTATCCCCTGATTCTGCAGCTCTCCTCAGCTTTAAAGAGCTTTATATCAAGGTTCAGCTCGCCCACTACTTTCCTGCTCTGGTTCACACCAAATGTTTCCCTCTGGAGTTGGTAGAGACCAAAAACAGAGCTAAAAGAGAGTGAATGTCAGTGTCCACTGCCCCCAAGCGCACACTGAGACGTATAAAAAGCATGCATGAGTATGTCTGAAACCTCCAGAAATTTAAAAACATTGTTAAAACATTGTCATCTTAAACTATGTCCACATCAGCATTAACTAAAGTGTGCTGCTGTGTCTTCAGGAGTTTGACCCGGAGGAGTTTTATCACCTTCTGGAGGCCGCCGAAGGACACGCTAAAGAGGGCCAGGGCATCAAAACGGACATCCCTCGTTACATCATCAGCCAGCTGGGTCTCACACGAGATCCTCTGGAAGGTACAGGAAGGACTCATCATCAATCATAATAAAAAACAAACAGAGCTGTTAGCATTCTCCAAGGCACTGCCAAATAGCATTTGGTAATTATTAAATATGGGGAAAATTTCTGTTATTCCACTATTAACGCTGATAATTGATCACGATATTCCAATATAATGTAAAGCATCACAGTTCCTGCATCGACACTAACATGACAACAAATGGAATACATGGGAACTGTTGTGGTGAGGCTGTGAAGGAATGAAAGAGCAGCGCTGTGGAGGGAACTGAAAGACAAAAAGACACTCTTGACTAATGTCCTATACTGAACAGACTGTCTTTTTAATGACCCTCTGTCTCTCCAGATTCAGTAACCAACAACATTCATTATGACTAATTAGAAAGGAATGGCCTCCCCACAGACCTTATACAGATCCACACAGGCTGGCTCATCAGCCCGATCTCTCCATTCATCTCCCCTGAGTGTCTCCTGTGTTTCGTTTGCCCGGTGCCTCGTGTGCCTGAAGCAAACCTACGAGGAAGGACAGATGTTAAATAGCAGTGGAAATGTGTTTACAGGCTCTCAAGAGACGAGACAACCCCCCCCCCCCCCGTGAAATTACACACATGGACTTTGGCATCGTTGCACACAAACACACACAAACCAAAAAAAAAAAAAAAAAAAAAAACATAAAAGATGCAAGGTGGTTTATAATGAGCACTTGTTCTGGAGTGGTGATTTTCAAAATGAGTGTTGGACATGTGTTTGTGTTGCTGCGTCTGATTTCCGCCTCATTTATTCTCAATTCAGATTATCTTGGAGTCAGCACCTCAGACTTAATAGGTGAATAAAGGCTAAAGGCTGCAGTTTTTTATTGTTTTGTTTATACGTTCCGATTTCTCAGCGTTTACGTTTCCTTTGTCTCCAAAACTTCACTGCAGAACAGGATCGTAGGCTTCACATGAAGTTTATTATACAACCCAACTATTTCTTTTATCTCTAAAATTATTCAGTGACAGTGTTTTATTCCCTCATCTAATTTATTTAATCATTTAGTGTTTTGTATTTATGTTTTTAAGATATTTTATTTGTTTTTTGTTTTTTTATCTGTTTTTTTAATCTATTGTTTTTTTCTATTACATTTTCATCATTTTTATTTTTCATGCGCATTAGTCTCCACTTGTTTTCCAGTTTATATACAGTATGTACTGTATCTTATTGTCAGCTTCTCACTCACCTAACCTGTGCAGTAGGTGTTATATAAATAAAGTTTGATTGTTTGCTTTTTATAAAATATATTTTTTCGGTTTTCCCTGTAGAAATTGCTCAGCTGACCGGCTGTGACAGCGGGATTGCAGAAACCCCAGAGACGGACGACTCTGTAAGCGCACAGAAACTGATTATTGCATCGATCTACTCCATCTTTACTGCAGGCGTAGCAGTGAAATACAGATTTTTATCTTTTTGATTTGTTTTAGTGTTTGTCTCTCCTCTTGCCCTCAGTCTCAGAGCCTGAGCACAGCCCTGCGGTGCCGGCGAAAACCCTGTGAGCTGGACTTTGAGATGACAAAACTCATCAGCAATGGAGCCTACGGGTAAGGACATCTTATTCTAAACAAGATTATCTAATCTGTGATAGCAGATGGCTTGTTATTGCAACAACAAAGAAAAAAGACCAACAATTTTGAAGGTATTCTGTTTTTATTTCCCTCCCTGTTTCCACCAGATGTTAATTACAATAGTTAATAAAAGAGATTTGATGATGAGTGCTATATTTTACAACTCATTCTTAAAAGTGGACTTTGTTCTAATCAATTCTTCCCCCTCCTGACTTGTAAACCTTTTATTATGCAGAGCTGTTTATCTGGTTCGGCACAAGGAAACTAAGCAGCGTTTCGCCATGAAAAAGATCAACAAGCAGAACCTGATTTTGAGGAACCAGATACAACAGGCCTTTGTGGAGAGAGACATCCTCACCTTTGCTGAGAACCCTTTTGTGGTGTCCATGTACTGCTCCTTTGAGACCCGGCGGCACCTGTGCATGGTTATGGAATATGTCGAAGGTCAGGGTCGGGCCGGGTTTTTTGAAAGCTGTTTACTCTCTCTAATCTCAAGCACATCTGTAACTTCACTCCATTGATCTTTACAGGGGGAGACTGTGCCACCCTACTGAAGAACATGGGTCCTCTGCCTGTGGATATGGCCAGGATGTACTTTGCAGAGACAGTGCTGGCTCTGGAGTATCTCCACAACTATGGCATTGTCCACAGGGACCTCAAACCAGACAAGTGAGACCTCACACGGCCACGACAATACAAATGTTTATGTCCTTATTCTTTTGCAACATGACAATTAAACAAGGAAATAATTTGAGATTCAATTAATACACATGATATTTATTGTACAGCTATCACTTCAAGGAGGAAGCTGCAACATTAAGGCTTGAAATTCACGTCACTCCTTGCAGCACTGCTTCTTATCCTGAAGCTTTGGTCACAAACACAGTCCTACAAAGTCATGTGTGTAGAGCTGTCTACATCATGTCTGTGGACTGAAACAAAAAATAAATCAGTTGTCTGTTTGACCTTGACACACAGAGCTGATGTGTGATGACACCTAAATTCTTTATTTTAAAGCAGAGATGGCACTGGGCCCGGGATTTAATCTGGTGGTTTGGCTCTGGGGATGGCAGTGTCAGCTCGGTTCACAGCTCAACAACCATTCAATCGATTAGCATCAAATTTTGTAAAGGCGTTAATGTGTCTCAGAGGGTGAATCCAAATCATATTGGTTGGTTTGGTCTTTTCCCCCTGGGCCATGATGAGGTTTTGAGTGAAATACCTCGACAGTGACAGGGATGAGTTGCCGTGAAATTTGGTACAAATCATCCTCAGGAAAAATTCAAATGATTTTGATAAACCCATAATCTTTCATTGAGCGCCATCATCAGGTCAAAATGTGTTTTTTGTCCAGTGCTCTGTTTCATTACATTCCCATCAGCCTCAGCTGTGCTGTGTGTTTAATTAGCAATCATTAGCATGCTAACACGGTAAACGAAGACGATGCACATGACAAACATTTCCCCTGCCAGCAGCATGTCAGGATGCTGATGGTAGCTGTAGACTTATTTACTGCTGATCTCACAAAGTTGCTCTGTCGGTGGAGTTTACGTTTATGCACAGACCTCTAATGCACAAAATGAACACGGCCGCCATGATTTGCTGGTTGTCACGTGGCGTCTTGAGTTCATGGTTTTCCTTCTCTTCCTGGCAGTTTGCTGGTTACATCGATGGGGCACATTAAGCTCACAGACTTTGGGTTGTCCAAAGTTGGGCTGATGAACATGACCACTAACCTGTATGAGGGACACATAGAGAAAGATGCCCGAGAATTCTCTGACAAGCAGGTAAATCTTACTCAACTGTACAGAAGGAAGTCTGACCATTTAAAACCTCATCATGTTTGGAATAAAAATCTGTATTTTTTTATTTATTTATTTTTTTCTGTGTAGGTTTGTGGAACCCCTGAGTACATCGCTCCGGAGGTGATCCTGAGACAAGGTTACGGGAGGCCGGTGGACTGGTGGGCAATGGGCATCATCCTCTATGAGTTCCTCGTGGGCTGCGTGCCTTTTTTTGGAGACACACCAGAGGAGCTGTTCGGACAGGTCATCAGCGGTCAGTGTCTCCTCACTGTCTTTTCTGTGATGATGTTTGTGATATCTGCCGCTCCAACCGACTCTGATAGATCCTCGGTTCAGTTTGCCAACAGATGTCCTTGATAATTTAAGCCAATAAATTCATCTTTTTATTTTCCCCAGCCATCGCATGTAATATTTTAATTACATCAAATTTCACTGAGGAATCTATTGTTTTTTTGCGAGTGTGTCATTTGCAAAACCCATTAACTCCCTAATTCCTCATCTTCTCTGATGTTTGTCTTTAAAGATGAAAATAAACTCTCGTTATTTATTTATTTCTATCAGTTTATCGAATACAGACTTTTACCAGACTTATTTTCTGCTGCTAGAGGTGTTTCTCAGCATCTGGCATGTAGATTCTGTCGAGCACATTTGGGAGAAATTCCCAAACCTCACAGAGATATGAATTAAACATTTGCAGTGACCACATGGAATTAGTTAGTGTGCATATTTCTCAATTTATTGAAGACTGAGATTTCCCTGTGGGCCACTAGAAAAACAGATGGCAGTAAGTGGATTTAGCTTGGCTTTAGACCACAAGTGAAGTTTTAATATTATGATGATGTTACTTCATTCTCTTGTAGTCTCATGGTGACAGCAGTGCAGAGAAAATCTTAATCTTGAAAACAAGAGCTTTTATCTTGTCAGCGGTGCGGCTCAGATGATTTGCGTTCCGTGGTGTTGTTGGATAACAGCCTCCATGTCTGCGCCATGGAAATGAATGGCATGCCGTGACTGATTTGGTATGCTCTCAATCAAACTGTACCAAGCCTCTGAGAGTGACTGTTAATTAAAAGGGCCTGAGCGCACTGAATGCGTGCCACCGTGGCCTCAGGCCGCACATGCATATTCATAGCTCCCCTCCCAAATTTGATTAAAATGGGGGGGACAAACGGTGCACAGAGCAGACAATCAGCATGGCACAGACAGGCTCCCCTTTTCATTGCTTATCTGTGAGGCTTTTCACTAAAAGCTAGAACGCATGTAAATTGTCTCATTCAACATTGTGCTTACATCTTAGTACTAGCCTTGATTTGTCTGACTTTGCTGGAGAAGCTGTTTTGAAAAGAGCACTTCAGAGGAGAGTAGCAGATGTCGGCCGTCACAATTAGGTAAAAGTTGTCTTCAGAAGAGGCCAAAATGTAAAATTTAATCCCGATTCTCATTTTTTGTAATTTCTTACACACATTTATGCTTGTAATGATAATCAAAATGTTTTTATAGTCACTTATCAAACAATGATGCACGTGTAGCTGTGAAGGTGAATTTGCACTCACCCTCACGTTTCCAAAAAGTTTTTCACTACACGACACATTTTGATACAGACATCTGGCGAGCTAACATGTCTTAATGAAATCCAGTGAGAAATGTCAACTAATGACAGTAATAACTCAGACTGCATGACGTGACAGCATGGATTAAGAGCACAGAAGCCTCCCGCCTCCCTCACACAAGTAACATTAGCAAAAAAAAAAAAACCTTTCATTAGCTTCCATGAAATTCCTGCTGTTCCTGCTTGCAAGTTAAAGCGCAGAAGTTCCCTCATTATGATATATTAGACATAAGATATATGTCAGATGGGTTTTGTGTTTTCATATCAGAAGGAAATAGGAAACAGGAAAGGTGTCAGTAAACTCTGTAAGTCTTCACAGTTTAACAAATATTAGCAATATAAATTAAAAAGCCATACACCTGCAGTAACAGTGTGACGGTAACAGTTTCTGTCCAGACCACCACATACAAAAAGATGATACAGATGATTCTTTAGTTGCCGTTCATGCAGTTTATGGCTTCAAAACAACTTCTTACATTGACCTTTCTTGGTTATTGTACTTTGTTTTCTTCTCCTCGCTGATATGTGCAAATGTAACAGCAACCGGTTGCGTGCGTTGTTGTGTGTTTCCAGACGAGATCAACTGGCCCGAGGGAGAGGACGCCCCGCCTCCCGACGCTCAGGAGCTCATCACCTTGCTGCTCAGACAGAACCCTCTGGAACGAATGGGCGCAGGTACAAACACGAAGAGCAAAGAAAATGTGGCACAGCCAGTAACTCTGCCAGGACTCGACAGGCCGCCATAAATTCTCATGTGACCATTAGTGCCACCTCAGCACCGCTCATTATTCCAAGTCACCGGGGAAGAAATTGAGGTCATCCAACAGCAGAGCAGTTTATCCTGTGGCCTAGTCACCACTTCCCTTTGATCAATTGCAATTATTACCTTGCCAGTACATGAATCTAGTTCCATGCATGATCAGGCAGTAAGAGCGTGCAGCTCTGCAGACTGGAAATGTGGCCGTGACCTGGGACAAAAGCTTTTAATCAGAATCGGATGCATGTGGCCAGTTCACTCTGAGGACAGCTGGACCTCCTTGTTCATCTAGATCTCGCCTCGCCATGCTGCCACTCACAAAGGCTCCCGCTATTCCACGAAAGGTCACAGGCAGGAAATTGTACTGCATAATTTATGGTCATGATATGCAGGTTTGGCCTGCAGCCACTAGGGAAAAGGAAAACATAGCGTAAGCGTTTCTTCACCTCCTGCGTTTAACTGACACTGGGTTCAATGTCAATGCCCGAGTGTTTCGTGTATGCGTTTCCTTCACGAGCAGTTTTTACACATTTGTCCTAAAGATTAAATTCAAACTCATGATTCATAATTTGTATTTACACCATCTGCAGGTGGAGCCGCTGAAGTAAAGCAGCATCAGTTTTTCCACAACCTGGATTGGAACGGGCTGCTGAGGCAGAAGGCTGAGTTTATTCCTCAGCTCGAGTCTGAGGATGACACCAGCTATTTCGACAGTGAGTTACCCAACACACTAAAAACAAAAAACATCAAGAGGGGAAACGATTACCCAACATATTCTGAAATAACAATTTATGTCATGTAGTGACTAAAAGCTTGTCAATAAACGGAGTGAAAATGGAGCAAAAAAGCCTGAGGTTCATGGTAGTTATGATCCATTTTCCTCTGCTTAAGTCACCTTGTGGGACTTAAAATAACCTGCAATAAATGAATGCAATTAAAAAAAAATAAAAAAAACTTCCCATCATCCCCAGCTCGCTCTGAGAGATACCATCACCTGGAGACGGAGGAAGAGGATACAAATGATGAAGACTTCAACGTGGAGCTGCGGCAGTTCTCCTCTTGTTCTCACAGATTCTCGAAGGTGTGTCCTTAATCTCCCCTCTCAGACTTTTCTGGTCACCAACATAAAGATGTTGGCGATGTGAATGAGTTGATGCCCTCATCTGTCCTGACACTTTTCTCGTGGGAAAGAAAGCACGAGCTTTAGGTATTTCAAATGGAAATTTGTGTCCACCCACTCCCCCTTTACCCCTACACTATTAAACATAGATTTCGGCTTTGCATATATTTTCCACTTGCAAATCAGATTTTTTTTTTTTTTTTTCCTGGTGAAGTGGAACACGGTACACAATACAGTCATACAAGCTGGGAGTCATTGTTGTGCTGCATTGCAGTATGCTCCCCTCTCACATCAAAACAAAGCATTACAGCGTGTCTCAAAAAGCAGCGGGGCGTCTCAGAGGAAGTGTCGAGCGCTGCTGAACCTTCTCCTCAGCTGCACCTTAACTCCGAACACACGATGAAGTCTGCATTAACACAGGCAGCACCGTGTGTCTGGGCGCCCCCCCACCCCCCAGCTGCAAATGTTAAAAACTCTGCTGTATAAATACAAGCTCACAATTACTATTTTAGCATCTATACAGAATAACTACATATATAAGTGCATGTGAATTTATTCTGAACCTGCCTGACGATGTGTTTCCAAGCACGATGTTGCATTTAACACGTGCACTAAAGCAAATGATTGTTTCGGTGTTTGTCAGGTGTACAGCAGCCTGGATTTGTCTCGTGGGCACCTGGAGGAGAAAGGAGAGACGGAGGAGAAGAAGAGTGAGAGCCCACTGACTGTGGACTCTCTCAGCTGGACGCCAGACTTTGCAGAAATGTATGCTCGCCTCCATCTTTCACTGACACGATCCAGTGTGCAGTAGATATTAAATATGCAGCTGAACGCATAATGACTGGACTCAGATATCACATTAAACACAAGACAAATGGACAAATTTAACGACAGACAGAAATAGCAACAGAAATGAAATTGTTTTTGGTATGCGACTCAACTATCACTTTAAAATCAATACATTAATACACATTAATGTAAAAATACTCCATTACAAGACAGACTTGTATTCAAAGTTCTACTTCAGTTAAAGTACAGAGGTGATTATTAGCAGCGTATACTTAGAGTAAAAGTATTCGTTCTGTGGAATAATAGCATACTATTATACGTGATATAATTTGACTGTTAATACTGATGCAGCATTGGACTTTTGTAAATGGGCGAGTTGGAGCTAATTTTAACTGCTTCATATTGTGGTTCCCAACCTAGGGGTCGGGCCCCTCCTGAGGGTCACCAGATAAAACTGGGATGTTGTGACGTGATTAATGAGGAAAGAAGAAAAAACAAAGTCCTGTTTTCATTAGCTTTTTTGTGAAATAATAGATCATTTGACCTCTTGAGGCTTCAAACTCTTATTTTAATAAAACTGTGTGACAGATTTGTAGGGGAAACGTCCCTTAACTCATAGACTTCTGAAACAGAACCAGGGGTCCTGGCTGGAGTGTATTTTGTCAAGGGACACAAGCCAAAAGCAAGATCATTTTTATTCATTTCGTTCATCTCATGAGAACCTTCTCTGTCTTTTTCATCCAGGCCCTCGTTGTCCCACTCGACAGACACGGACAGTATGAATCAGGGCCCCCGCCCCAGCTTGCTGCCAAAGTTTGCCATCTCAGCTGAGAGCGAAGGAGACGAGACCTCAGGCCTCGGCGACCCCAGCAAGGCCTCCTTCTCCATCGGGGAGCTCCCGCAGGACGAGCCTGACGCCACCACCCCGGGCAGCACCCACAGCGGAGCCACGCTCTCCGGTACGAAATGACAGTGTCTAGAAATACACAGCATACCTCTGTGGTTTGTAATACATGTGCTTGGTTTTTAGATGACAGATCAATAAGTTGTAAGATGCCTGGGAGAATGAAACAGCCAAACAACCATAGCAACAAAACACCGCACAGCTTATTAAGACAATGATTATTTTTTTGAGGACTGCATGTGTTTGCCTATTTTTAACTTATTCTGGGACTAGTACAGATGGCAATGTTTATATCAATAAACTTCAGGTTTCTCTTTGTTGTATTTTGACTATTTTTCAGTCAAGCTTTTTGTTCATTGGAATATTTTACGGGTTTTGATAGCACTCTCATGGTTGCATTGTCAGTCTGAAGCTACAGCCAATAGCTGATTATGTTAGCTTAGCATAAAGACTGCTAACAGGGGTTAACAGCTAGCCTGGCTCTACCTAGCATCCCATCTAAAGCTTGTTAATTAGCTTGTTTTATCTCATTTGTGTGATACATACAAAAACAAAATATTAGCAGGGGTTTATGGGGGATATGTGCTGGATTATTTCTTGGCTTGTAGGAGTGACTTCCTGTTTTGTCGTCACCATGAGGTTGCCAACAAGCAGAGACTTCTGTTGCTGCTCCCAGCCAAGAAAATAGTCCAGCATACAACCCCCCGTTTTGTTAGAGCAGGCTAGCTTCACAGGCTAGATTTCCAGCCTTTGTGCAAAGCTAACCTAACAGGCTTCTGGCTGTAGCTTCGTATTTATCGTTCAGATATGAGAGAGGTATCGATCTTCTCACTCCAAAATGTCAAACTGTTGCTTTAGTAATGGAAAAACTGTTTGTATAATCGATCACTGCCTAGTTGCTGCTTTGTTCAGTACAGTTGTGTGCTTTACTCAATATGCGTCATTTGTAATAATTAGGAAGTTTCTCAGAACATCTGGACCAGTTGACACCCAGAGGTGAAGGGGTGGAGAGTCCCGACAGTACCAGTCAAACCTCCGCGGACCAGGGTGCTCAGACCACCTCACTGCGGCCTGAGAGCGCTGCGGAGAAGACCGGAGCCGTGGCAAAAGTCCCAAAGTCCGTGTCAACTGGTGCCCTTTCCCTCATGATCCCTGGGGGTAAGTCGAAGAACACACAGCGACATGCAGAAAGATGTGCGTACGTTGGCTGAAAAATATGATCGCAGGCGGTTTGTTGAAGTATGTCAGAGCAATAACGCGTCAGGAATCACAATAAGAGCGACAGACTTTGAACAAATAATGTGAAAGAGATGAAAGCACACTATAGGTGTGTGCAAAATTGGCCCAAAGTGACACCTGCTGTGAGTCCCATTTTACAGAGCGGCTGCGAGCGAGTAGCCGAGTACAAGCTGCTGACAAGGAAAGCAAGCAGGCAGGGCAGGAGCAAGAGGTCTTCACTGCTGGGAGAGAGAAAATCCCATTAGTTTCACCCACAGCAGGAGCAGAATGAACCAGACTCATGAGCTTTATAGCATCAGCTCACTACTCACTGCAGGGGCGGTCAAAGTCTGATTGATTGAATGAAAGAAACCTGCTCAGGTCATCTCTTATTTTTCCAGATATCTTCGGGGTGTCTCCGCTGGCCAGCCCTCTATCTCCTTACTCCCTCTCCTCAGACCCTTCCTCCCGAGACTCCTCTCCGAGCCGAGACTCCTCCCTCTGTAACGCCAACCCGCGGCAGCCTGTCGTCATCCACAGCTCCGGGAAGAAGTTCGGCTTCACGCTGAGGGCGATCCGAGTGTACGCTTGTGACAGTGACATCTACACTGTCTATCACATGGTCTGGGTAAGGACCCCCTTCATCCTGTTGGGAGACATACTGGCGTCAGATCAGTAAAGTGTAAAGGTGCTTTCATCCCTGACCTGCTCGAGGCTGTTCAAACGACTTCTGGGGAGTTTAGTTTGGTTCATGGTGTGAATGTGTTTTGGTCCAGACTGAAGAACCAAAGTGACACTAGAATCGTGGGGGTCTTGATCTGCCTCTCATTAGACTCTGGTGCAGTTTGTGTGTGAAAACAAAGACCAACCACAGGAACTTTGTGATAGTATATATGTGTTTTTAAGTTTGAACTCAGTAATGTATGAACTGATGACGTCCGCGCATCATCCTGAAGTGCAGGGTTCAAGTAGAGCTGCAATAATTATTCAATTAAACTAAAAGTAGATCGACATTTTGATAATCGTTTGTCAATTTTCAATCACAGATTCTAAACATTCTCTCATTCAAGGTTCTCAAATTGAATATTTTCATCACTGTGCATCACTGTGTTTTTACTATTTTTTAACTTTTCATAGACTTGAGGATTCATTGGAAAATTGTTTGCAGATTAATGGATGATTAAAATAACATTTAGTTGCATTTATAGCAACAATGCAGTAACTAGCTCTGTTATATTACAGCACAAAATGCCTCTAATCCTCTTAATCTGTTGTTTCCTTAAATAAATATGTAACGGTCGATAAACTGCTGTGAGAGAATTTCATTTATGCAGCACGGATGTTTCCTCGTCTTGGACCAGAACTAAAAAGCAGCAATTCATAACTTTTCCTTTTTTTTCCATGTTCTGGACCGAATGAACAAAACTACAGATGTGAAAACAATAATAAATGTCTCTTGTTTCTGTGAATCAGAATGTAGAAGACGGTGGACCTGCGCATAAAGCAGGACTCAAAGCTGGAGACCTCATCACTCATGTCAACGGAGAACCGGTCCACGGTCTTGTCCACACTGAGGTGGTGGAGCTCCTGATCAAGGTAAATGAGAATGTGTGTTTATCTTGAACCTGCAGCTACTCACTTTTAAATACGACACCTCAGGTGAATAATGACATTCTTCATGGTGCCTGGGAAATGCAATTTAGAATTTAGTGCGGATCAGGTGAATAATTTGCCCAACCTATTAAGTTAAGGACGTGGTGCTCGTACGCTGTCACAATACTGAACAGCTACTGAAGTTTATGTGGTAAACCTGCTGAGTGGAGGTTTCTATATTTCAAATGCTACAAGCCTGAGTGATTGAACAGTTTCTCTTTGGGGGGGGGGGGTTAAAAGTCTAGCTGTGATGTGATTTGATGGAGCTGAGCTGAACATGCAGTACTCCCTATGTAGACTACTGTATAATTTAATAACTCAAATCAAGTAAAATGACAGCTCTCTGAAATGAACAACACATATAAACCACAGTGTTGCTGCCACAAATATCGTCTTGGATTTAAAATGTCCCCTTGTCCTTTTCAGAGCGGGAGCAAAGTGGCCATCTCCACGACCCCCTTTGAGAACACTTCAATAAAAACCGGTCCAGCCAGGAGGAACAGCTACAGGAGCAAGATGGTCAGATGTGCCAAAAAGCCCAAGAAGGAGAAGACGCCAGAGAGGTACAAATCCTCCACAGACACCTGACAGGATTTTATTCTCCACACAGCAGATGTGTGGTTTCAAAACGTACCCACAGGGTGTTGATGTCATCTTGAACGTTATTGAGGACAGTAGGTAACAATAGGTCCTGCTTTCCTCCGTGCGCTCTGCTTCACTGCAGGAAATACACAGAAGATGAGGTTTGTTTGAGAGAGGCGAGTGAGTGATTCCCAGTGTTTGGATGTTACTATGTTTCCTGCCTCTAGGGGGCAGACGGACAACACTGAAGGAATGTTTGGATGTGTGAGTGATCAGTCCACAGGATCAACAGGTTGTTCTGCTTCCAAGAAAGTTACAGGAGAACCTGGAAATGTGCAACATACATAATATAGAAATGCAAAGAACCTGCACTCAAGACCTTTCATGTGACAACAGAATTTACATTTAAACCCTGATTTTCCAGTTTTGAATAATAGAAGTGCATATTATACTAGTAACTGCTAGTAACTAGTTTAAGAATTTATATAAAAAATGACAATAGGTAGTATTTATTTCAAATCTCTTCTATCTATTTCTATGTCTTAGCTAATGATTGATACATGCTTTATTTTATAGTTCTATCCCTAATTATTGTTTTTATATATTTTATTGCCTCTCTTCACCTGTTCACCGTTAGATTCTTTTGCATAATATTGATATATGATGTTTTTATTTTATTTATGCTGTTCTACTCTTTTTATTACGCTCAAGCTCTTTGGTGTTTTCTTTCGTCTGGTTTTATTTTTCTGTGATGAAGTGATTTCTTTTTTCTCTGTGTCACTTTTCTTGGTCCAGGCGACGCTCCCTCTTCAGACGTTTTGCCATGCAGCCCTCTCCTCTCCTGCACACCAGCCGCAGCTTCTCCTCCCTCAACCACTCTCTGTCATCTGGTGAGAGTCTCCCCGGCTCCCCCACCCACAGCCTCTCCCCTCGTTCCCCTACCGCCGCCTTCCGCCCCGCACCAGATTTCACCCAGTCAGGTGGATGTCTAACTTATTCTGGTTCACCTGACTATCATTCATACGTTTTACTGTTTATTTTTCGTTTTATATGTTGTTGCTTAATTACTGATATCCTGTGTTTCTATCCTTTTAACTTCCAGGTGGCAACTCCTCCCAGAGCAGCTCCCCCAGCTCCAGCGCTCCAAACTCCCCCGCAGGTTCAGGCCACATTCGACCCAGCACGCTCCACGGCCTCGGCCCCAAGCTGCCGGGCCAAAGGCTTCGTCAGGGGCGCCGCAAGTCTGCTGGCAGCATTCCCCTCTCCCCTCTGGCTCGCACACCTTCACCCACCCCCCAGCCAACATCCCCTCAGCGCTCACCCTCTCCCCTTCTGAGTGGACACTCTGTTGCCATTTCCAAGACAACCCAAGCCTTCCCAGCCAAGATACATTCCCCGCCCACAATTGTACGCCATATTGTACGCCCCAAAAGTGCTGAGCCGCCTCGATCACCCCTCCTGAAACGAGTCCAGTCTGAAGAGAAGCTGTCCCCCTCTTACACAGGAGATAAGAAGCACCTGTGTCCCAGAAAGCACAGCTTGGAAGTGACCCAGGAAGAGGTGCAGGATGAGGAGCTGAGGCCCGGGGAGCGGGATTACACCGTCCTGCAGAGCGTGGAAGAGGCAGCCTGCGAGCCGCTGGCAATCACCCGTGTGCGGCCTGTTGAGCAGGGCTGTTTAAAGAGGCCCATCAGCCGCAAGATGGGCCGGCAGGAGTCTGTCGAGGAGCTCGACAAGGAAAAACTGAAATCCAAGATGGTCGTGAAGAGACAGGACTGGTCAGAGAGGAGGGAGTCTCTGCAGAAGCAAGATGCCCTGCGGGAATCTGACTCATCCCCCATGTGTGGTGACGACAGGGAGGAAAGTTTTCTGGCGCGAGGCCAAAACAAATCCCAGAGCAGCCCAGAGTGTGGCCCTCTGGAGGCCAAAGCTGCCAGCACCACCCTGAAAGATGTTCTGTATAAGAAACTCACCACACGAGTCTCTGAGGGAATCAGCGAACCGTCTGGTGGCGGCGGTGAAAACGAAGGAGGTCTCCGAGCTCTCTGTTCCATTCACCCAGAGTGGCAGCACACCAGGCAGGGGAAAGACAACATGAAGCCGGACAGATTGGACTTCAAAGCTCCTAACATCGAGTTCACCAGGAAGAGGTTGTCATTCGAAGAGCGAGAAGATTGCATGTGTCGGCTGTCGTCTGGCATCCACGAGAGCCTCCACTTTGGCTCCACCAGGTCTAAGAGCCTCCAGCTGGACACGGCCATGCCTCATGACCACATGAAGGCAGGTCTGGGAAGTGTTCACTCCAGCCCTGAGGGTCTGGCGCCCAAGCTTTTCTCCGGGAGAGGAGAGAGCGCTGTGGAAAAACTGCAGCTCATCTCCTCCGCAGAGTCTCCCCTTCGAAAGACATCATCTGAATACAAACTGGAAGGACGTCATGTGTCCTCTCTCAAACCTCTGGAGGGAACCCTGGACATCGGCCTGCTCTCAGGGCCCAGAGTCTCCAAAACAGAAACTTGTTTATCCAAGATGATGGAGAACACAAGCGACTCTGTTTCCGTGAGTCCTCCAATGTGGCTTCAGAGCCCCACAGAGAGGCAGATAACCATCCCCCAGCTGAAAACTGCAGACAAGCTGAAGAGCCCCCTGACTTGTTCCCCGAGCCCGGAAGCAGTTTCTTCTCTAAATAGTATTGTAGTAAATAACACAAGCACAGAAGTGAAAGTCAGTACAAGTGATGAGAAAACACAGGATAGACTTAGTGACTCATTAAAGCCCCCCATCACCAAAGTGGAGGCCCCATCCTTCACTATTAAACAAGAGAGCAGGACTGGTTTGAAGGGCCCTTCATCTCTGGCTCATGAACACAGAGGCCCTCGTCACAGCTCCCACTTCTCCTGTGGAAAAACACCCTCCATACGGGAAGTCAGCAACGAAGATCAGGAGGATGAGGTGGAGCAGCAGGAAGTCACACCACACACTACATCACAAACCACTGCCAGCCCCAAAACAGTCGTCTCTTTGACTCCACCAAAGCTGGAGGTGGACATAAAAAGTTCGCCCGCACCTCCACGTGTGGAGACTCCGGCTGCGGCTGCCAATGATGCATTACCCGTGTCACTGAAGCAGAGTATAAACTCCGGTGTGGATACAGGTCAGCGTCAGAGCTGCGAGGAGAAACCAGCAACTGCGCAGAGCTCAAAAATGACCTCTGTGTGTAAGTTGAATGTACAGAACAACTCCGCATCTGTACGCGCTCCAGAGAGTGCGCTTTCAAAACAGCCACCGCCGAACATCTGCTCTTCAAATACAGAGCCGCAGGTTTCTGTCGCAAAATCAGCATCTGGTTCTGCACAAAACAATAAATCCTGCAGTTCAAAATCAGACGGTCGGGACTGCGCTGACAGATCTGTTAGTAAGGACAGTGTACAGTCTAACAGGTCAGCTGTGAAAGCGGTCGGTGATGCAGGCAGCTCAGGCTCTAAGAGGGAAATCAACACGTGTCCCACAGCTCCAAAGGTGGAGCTGAAGAAAGATGTTTCTACAGTCAACATGGGCACCTCATTACAAAGTGTCACAGGAGTCACACTGAGCTCAAACAAAAGGGATAACACTGTGTCTGTAGGTAAAATAGAGAGCAGTAGCATATCGGTGCAGAAGAAGGAAGATACCATATCACCAAAGACAAAGAGTAACGGCAACGTGAAAGATTCAGAGCAGCTATCAAAAACTTATCCAGCTGAAAAAGCACAGCACAAATCATCAGACTCAGATCACTGCACCTCTAAAAAAGAAGAAACTGTCATCAATGTGAAAGAAAACACTGTGAAGCAGAAAGGTTCAGCTTCAACGGCTGCAAATGAAAATGTTCTGAGTCCCAAAAGTAAGTCAAAGCCAGACCCACAATCTGTGCCGCACAGCGCCGTGAAGACGGAGAAGGAGGCAAAAGCTCCTGAAGTGAAACCTCACAGCGCAGCTGCTCCTGTCTCAGTAGTGAAGGGAAGTCCAAACTCAAAACAGAGAGACGTGTCTAAAGAATCTGCGCTCTCAACTTCAAACATTCAAGTGACCCATGAGGCTAAACGGAAAGAAGCGGCGTTGCCATCCACTGGAGGCGACGTCAAGCGGGAGGAATCGACGCAGCTGACACATTCTTCCGCTCCTACTGACGTGAAGCAAAGAGAGACCCAGGCCAAAAGCTCTGTAGCAACCACAGCTCACACAGTGAAAGAAAACACTGAGTCAAAGCCGAAATCTCTCTCTCCTAAAACTGTCCCTTCAACTTCAAAGACTTCTGTAGCTCCAGCACCAGTTATTAAACAAAGTCTTGATGCCAAACATAAAGACCCCTCACCCAAAAACCAAGCCCCAGTCGTTAAAGACCATCATGACTCAAAACCAAAAGACATTAACTCACCTCCACGTCAGCTGCAGCAGCTCAGGAAGGAGCCTCTGCCTCCGTCAGGTGTTTCCTCGCAGCCTGATCCTCCACCAGTGCTGCCGAAACCTGCAGTGAAAAAAGAAACGCCCTCGCCAAGCGGTGGAGCCGCCTCAGCCCGGGTCTCCACCTGCGTAGCCCAGGAGACTGTCGTCAAGGTATCCAAGGAAGGCCCCAAACAGGACAGCCACAAGGGCCCAGAGACCAGGATCACCACCCCGGACAAACTGGCGTCCTCCGGCCGGAAGGAGCAGGCTGAGAGGAAGAAGAAAGAAGCGGCTCACGACGTCACATCTGTACAGAAAAACACAAAAAGAGACGCATCGAGAGCGACGCCCGCTGCGCAGAAAGACACTTCAGACAAAGACGGTGGCAGGTGCAAGCAGCAGAAGGAGTCACCACGCAGCTCCAGTAACAAAAAGTAAGGAGGGAAGAGAGAAGAGCAGCTCACATTATCACTTCACAGAATCCAGATGTAATAAAATGTTAGAAATGTTGTGCGAGCATCATCATGCCTTCTTCTTCTTTTTGTTTTTTGGTTTGTTTTTTTTGTTGTTGTTTTTTTTGTTTGAGGACCGGGCAAGCTGTTACATGCTGATAGAGAGGTAGGTGTGTGTGCGTGTGTGTGTGTGCGTGTGTGTGTGTGTTGTGTGCGCGTTTAATAAGATGACATATGACAACACATGTAAATGTTTCTAGGTCTGAATGTAGGCAGCCACATGCTGACGATCTCTGGTGTTTCTCTTAATTCAGTGATTCACTTTTAACTGAATGTTTGTTTGGAGTTTTTGTTTGTGTCGATGGCAGAATGCTTTGTGCAATCAGTGTGTCGGGGGCAATAGGGAGGAGCCTTACAAAGGTCGTGACGTACTGTAGAGTCGGTGCCATAAATGATTTTGAATTGCACTCTTACTTCTAGATTGGAAGGACCTGATGTTGAAGTCTTTTAATGCAGTAGAAAACACACAGTTTTGCTCAGCAATTTAGCAAAATGTTTCTGTTCCGCACGTTTCTGTTTTAGTAGAATCAGATTGGAAACTGGGTTTCGTGCAGAGGGAATCCACTACGTCCTGTGCTTTTCACCTAAAACTTAAAAAAAACAAACACACACACACACACACACACACACACACACACACACACACACAATCATCTGACGGTTCTAGAAATCATAAATTAGTTTAGGGGCCTTAGAATCATGGGAAATAAAACTTGCTGTTCTGAGCAAGATGTGGTGTTTATTCACATTCCTCTGACATCTGTACATATATTTTTGATTTTTATGCAATATAGTGTAAATATGACAACACTGTAAAACTGGGATACATGGGGCTTACATGATTGTCGTTTGTATTATATGTATAGATTTTGCAGTGTCATGTTTGTATGCTCGATATTAAGAGTATCACGTTCTGCTCGATAACTCTGTGGTCTGAAGTAAGCTACTGTGATGTATCTCATCAGCTCATCCTCTTTTTTTGTGACCTTTAACATGTTTTCACATGTTCCAAAATTAACTTGAAGAGAAAGGAAAAGTCACGAGGGGCGGGGTGGGGTG